>NC_056523.1:12791359-12853859 GCF_019175285.1 Sceloporus undulatus
TTTTAGACCAATTAGATTATCCTTTATTTTTTAAAATCTGTTTTAAGTTGTTTTAATTCAACAGATTGTTGCTGTGACAGCTAAAGTGGAACCACTGTGTTACAACAGTGTGGCATGAAATGGTCCTGGGCAGATAACTACCAGTAGTCCTGACTGTGAACTTTTGGTGGAAGGTTTCATGAATGAAGTAACTTAGGCCAAAAACAAAAAAATGCAGGCATCTTACTAACATCTTTAATGTTTCTCCTGTTTGGTATGTAACATCTTGCTTGATGATGAAGCCAGTGGAGCTTCAAAAGCTTGCAACAAGTATATTGTGCATTTTGGCTGGCCAATAAAGGTATCACTGTTGGGTGGATTTTTGTTTGAATTGACTAAATGGCCAACAAAGTTACCCCTGAAGTTTCTTAATCCTGTCACCCAAGTTCTGAGAATGCACAAAGCCCAGATACTGCTGCGGAAAATGTGTGAAAAGGTAACTCATGGACAATTTATATTAAGAAGGATTTACATTTCTTTTTTATAAAATATGCTCTGAGTTCAGTTGTTAGACATAAACTGTGGGAACACATTTGAAATAAAAAAAAGCTCTGCAGGCTGATTTTCCAATTGCTTTGAAAACATTTAGAGAGCATTGGGTGGTGAGCATGCAAAAAGGTTTGAATTACTAGCAGCTTTTAATACTATCTCCTGGCAATAACACCATGCTCAGAACAACTTTTGTTTCTTTAATAAAGCTTTCTGTTTACTGAATTTTGTGTTTCTGAAGTGAAGTGAGCCAGTACATGACATCCACACACACAATCTCTCTTTTTCATCACATTCACAAGTAGGTACACCACTTGTGTAAATAAATCTATCAATGTATCCCATCTCTCACCTGGAAAGGAATCCTCGGCAGCTTCATTCTGCGGAAAGCCTTCATGGCCAGTGGGGATGCCTAATTCTTCTTCTTCCATCTTTATTGGCATACCAAGATAACCTGATCAATACAGAAGAAATCATGATTTGCAGCTAGTTCTACTGGAAATTCCAGACTTTCTTCCCAAGAAGCAATGCAGGCATGGGAATCATGGAGTCTCCTAATGCTGTTACACTCCAACACCCAATGTTCTTCACCAATGGTTATTATATCTTTTCTTCCAAAATAAGGCATGCCAGATGGCTGACAGTAAAATCCGAGCAACTCAGACACATTTAAAATATACGTAGAAGCATATTAAAAACACAACTGAGAATAGGAAGTTAGGAGTTGATGGGAAATGCAGCCAAAGAACATCAAGGGGGCCTTTTCATGGCTAACTCCTCCAGACTCCATGAGAATTGCAAAGATCTTCAAAAGCTTCTGAATAAATACATGAAGGCCCTCAACATACAACCTGATTTCCTGAACAAATCCTTCACCTGAATGAGCACTTGGGAAGGTTTGGGTTTCCTCAGAAACTTGTTCCTCCTTCATCTTCATGTGGGTGAGCTCTGTCAATACAAAAATATCAAAAGATAGAGTAGGGACAGAGACTCTAGTCACAAATAGCTAGACGTAAATGTTTCCTGGTTTCTCACAAATCTCTGTGTTGTTCTGAGTAGTGAGTTACCTAGTATGTTTGACATCTGATGGATAATTTTTTTAATACCCTCTCCCTTAAAAAGAGGAGCAAAGATAGGAGGAAGGAACATCAACAATCCAAGATACACAGATGACACTATATTACTAGTGGAAGCCGTCATGGATTTGGAACAATTATTAAGGAAGGTCAAGACAAAAAGTGCAAGGCAGGCTTGCTGCTCAACATAAAACAAACAAACAAGCTTCATTCATATACTGCTTCATACAGAACTAACAGTGTCTAAGCGGTTTACAACTGTAAGCTAATTTGCCCACAACAATCTGGGTGCTCATTTTAGCAACTTCGGAAGGATGCAAGCCTGAGTCAAGCTTGAGCCCTTTTGCTGGTCTTGAACTCGCAACCTTGTGGTTTTGAGTGAGTGGCTGCAGTACAGGCATTTAACCACTGCGCCACCAGGGCTCTTAAAAGCAAAAATAATGATCACAGAAGATCTACATAAATTTCAACCCAGACAATGAGGAAATCAAAATACTGTAGTTAAAAGAATGTGTCCTAGATCAAGCCTGCAATCTCCCTGGAAGCCAAGACGATCAAACTGAGGCTGTTAGACTTTGTACTTTGGCCACATCATGAGAAAGCATGAATCACTGGAAAAGCAAAGCCTCTAGACCTCAAAGGCAGCTCCCTCCCACCAGCAAACAGGAAGGAAGGAGACATTCTGCCCTGCCAGAATGCAGCACTCTATGATGTAGGCGCATCCTAGTCATGGGAATCTTGGCTGTATCGCTAACATGGCTACCCCTGGATATGTTTTTAACCATGGTTATATATATATATATATATACATATATATATATATATATATTGTTATTTAATTTTCTTTTAACTTTTGCAATCAATGTTTAAGCTGTTATGTACTTTGTGCATTCTGGTTGGCCTAATAAAAGTATCATTGTTTTGTGGATTTTGGATGTTGTTGTACTTTGCTGTATCTCCAACATGGCTACCTCTGGATATTTTTTTAACCATGCTTTTTCTTTAAAAAAATAATATTGTTATTTAATTCTCTTTTAACTTTTGCTATCAATGTTTAAGCTGTTATTGTTTTTTAAACTACTGGAAGCCACCTTGGATTTGGAAGTTTTGGAAGAACGGCAGGGTGTAAATGCAATAAATAAATAAATAAAAAGAGAACAATTCTGCATGAACAGTCACAGTTCTAAAGAGAAGTCTGAAAATAATCCCAAAAACATTACTTACCTCCAATTACAATGTTTTTATGAGCCTCTTACTCACCTCCTAAGTGGTCACCCAGGGAAGTCTCAACATACTTCGATCCCTGGAGCTCTACAGTTTGTTGCCTCTTTTCTTGTTCCATCATAGCAAGACTATCTGATGGGAGAACAATGAAAGAAAAAGTGATCAAGACAGAGATTTTGACTTCCTGGGGTTGCAGGAAAGGATATAACTGTATTATATACAAACATACAAATGTTTTGCCCCTCAAAACAAACAGTTATATATTTCTTTCTTCTGTTTTTCCAAACTACACTTTGATCATCCAGGAAGATGGGGGCACATTAGAGTAACATTTTGTTACAGCATTCATAGAAAACTTGCCCCAGAAAGCAGTCCCCCCCACAACAATGTTACCTAATGCACAAAACAATTTCAAAAATATTGAGTATAGTATTACCTTCAGGCTTTGTGTACAAGGTGTATATGAAACATACATGTTTAGTCTTGGGTCCCATCTCCCAGATATCACATTAGGTATACGCAAATATTCCGAAATCCCAGAAAATCCAAAATCCAAAACACTTGTGGTGCCACACATTTTGGGTAAGGGAGAACCAACCTGTATGTATGTGTGTATATCTATCTATAAAAATACACACCCACCCCACATTATATATACACACACACACACACACACACAGGGCATAGTGCAGTGATTTGAGCACTGGAAGACTCTGGAGACAAGGGTTCAGTTTCCCACTTGGCCATGGAAACCCAGTGGTGGACCCTGGGCAAGCCACACACTCTCAGCCCCAGAAAATCCCACAATAGATTCACCTTAGGGTCGAAATTAGTCGGAAAAGACACAACAACAACATTGGAAAGGAGGATTAGGTTTGCTCATTTGGGGATTATTATTATTATTATTATTACTATTACTATTTAATCAGAGGAACACAGATTGTACATTTGCATGTACATATACGAACGAATCCATGTGAAGATGAGTAACAAATGAAAGCTAAAATATGGAGAGGTCCACATGCCTACAATCCTAAATTTAGCAAGAGCTGCAGTTGCTTAAAAACCTCTCTGGAAACAGTTGCTAAGGTGCTGCTAAAGCAAGAGGGCCTATGTAGAAAAACACTGATGTACTAAACCTTTCTTGTCACTCCTCCAAGGAATACAAAGAGGTGCCCTACACAGTTCTCCTACTCACCACATTTGTTCAACACAACAACCTTTCAAGGTAGGTTAGGCTAAGAATGTGTGCATGATCAGACAAGGGTCACCCACTGAGGCTCCTGGCATTAATAACACTGTTCTGGACAACAATAAAAATGTTGTATCATAGATAGTTCTTTCAAAAATTCAATATTTTTAAATCAATTCTGTTGTTACTCGAATCTGATTAAGTGTGGACCCTGATGTTTCAGTGTGATTTCTTTTAGTGTTTTTGAATGGATTTTTAACTTTCATATTAACGAATGAAGGTATTTTGAAAGGATATGACAGGTTGAATCTCCTTTATCTGGAATTCCAAAACCCGAAATATTCCAAAAACTGTTTTTCATGGGTGGCTGAGAGAGTACTTTCTGACGGTTCAAATGTACACAAACATTGTTTCATGCACAAAATTATTAAAAAATATTGTGTATAAGAGATAGAAAACTTATACTTGAAGGGGGGGGAGAGAGAGAGAAAGAAAGAAAGAAAGAAAGAAAGAAAAGGGATTAACAGTAATTAAGATATATGATATTTTTACTTAATAAAAGATGAGTTGGAAAACTGGAAAATAAGAAGTATGTTTCGATGTAATAAAGGTGAAGATAAGAAGAAAATAGAACTGCAATAGAAACGGTGATAAAAGGATACATAGAAGGAGAAAATAATAATAATAATAATAATAATAATAATAATAATAATAATATATTTATATCCCACCTCTCCCAACGGATTATATAAAACTTTGGCTTTCTAACAAATACCTCTTTGAATTGAACTTCAGGCTATGCCTATAAGATGTATCCAAAACCTCTCCAGTTTCTTATTATGTACATATAATGCAAATACAGGTATTCCTAACTCCCCAAATGGAGGAGAAATGTAGTTTGCTCTCCCCTTGGAAAGCACCTGGAAGTCGTCAAAATTACTAGCAACCTGTCCATCCATATTGAGTCCCATACTGAATCCCTAAAACAGTACAGGTTTAGGACTGACATCATGGGTGCCTCTACACTGCACAAATAATGCGGTTTGGTACCACTCTAACTGCCATGGCTCCATCCTCCAGACTCCTGGGATTTGTAGTGCTGAGCCAGAATGACACAGTGCTTTGAGTGCTGGACTACAACTCTGGAAACCAAGGGTTTGATTCCCTGCTCAGCCATGGAAACCCACTAGGGATGGCCTTGGCCAAGTCACACTCTCTCAGCCTCAGAGGAAAGCAGGGCAAACCCCCTCTGAACCAACCTGGCCAAGAAAAGCCCACTTTATTATAGTCACCATAATTCAGAAATGTCTTAAAGGCAGGCATCATCAACAGCAGCAACCTCATTGGAAGGAAAGGCTGAAGTCCTTGGAAAACTACACATCCCAGGGCTGCACAGGATGGAGCTACAGCCCTAAGAGTGGTGTCAAACTGTATCATTTTTACAGTGTAGATGATGCACCCTAAGAGGGCAGAGGGTGGAAGCAACATGGACACAAAAAAGGAAACAGATACACTAACAAAATGAGTAACCTCCCTCGTTGCTTGACCTTACCAGAGATCCAGGCAAAGAAGGGCTGGGATGTTTAGTTTTCCTTTCTGGGTTCAATCGGCCCCTTTTCCCACCGATGTCTTCTTCTTTGCTGCCTCTCACCCCTGAGCCTCTTCTGCTTCTTCTTCTTCTTTTTCTGCTTCCACCAGCGCCATTGCAGATTCCCAAGGGGAGCTTTGGGAGGAAGGTGCCTCCTTTTCTTCCCCAAACCCTCTTTTATATTTCTTTTCCCTTCCAGAGATCCTTCTGCAGATCAAGGAGGAGGCATTCAGCCGGAGGGGGAAGGAAGGAGGCTGGGCCTTTGTTTTCCGCTTCCCACCATGTGATCCCAGGCAGGGAAGGAGGAGGGCAAGCCCCCAAAAGTATTTTTGCAAGGCAAGGCAGCCTCCCTCCTCCTCCTCCTCCTCCTCCTCCAAAGCCCAAGCCCTCCTCCCAATGGCTGGAGGCCCAGGGTGCAGGCCTTGGGCATCCATTGCTTTGGCCTGGGAGAGTTGGGAGGGTTTGGGGGGGGGGAGAAGGAGTTTGGGGTTTTTTTAGAGTTAGGAGTTTATTTTTATTTATTTATTTGGCAGATCTTAAAAAACAAATGAATTAAACCTCGTGGGGTTTGCTATCTATCTGACTTGTCTTCTTAGATTGGAAGCCTGAGGGCAGGGAAAGGTCTAATGAACAATCTGTGAGCCTCTTTGAGAGCCTTTTGGCTGAAGAGCGGGGTAGAATTATTATTATTATTATTATTATCATCATCATCATCATCATCATCAATATCCATCCACCCATCTATCTAATTGCTTCCATTGCTATCTAGCTATCTGCTTCCATCGGTATCTCTATCTCTCTATATCTATCTATCTGTCTATCTATCTGCTTCCATGGCTATCTATCTACAGGTACTTCCATTGCTATTTATCTATCTAATTGCTTCCATAGCTATCTATCTATCTGCTTTCATTAGTATCTCTATCATCCATCTGTCTGTCTATCTACTTCCATTGCTATCTATCTACTTCCATTGCTATCTATCAATCTATTTGCTTCCATTGCTATCCATCCATCCATCCATCCATTTTTATCTATCTAATTGCTTCCATTGCTGTCAGTCTGTTTATCTATCTGCTTCCATTGCTATCTATCTGTCTGTCTATCTCTATCTGATTGCTTCCACCTAAAATGAAAGAGGATTTGCCACCTGAATCCTGAGACAGGGCTAGGAAGAAACCTTTTGGATTGCAATGCCCACAATCCCCCAGGAAGCTGGATCATATGGGGGAGCTGTAGAAGTACATCATCATCCCAAATCCACAAAACAGTGATACCAGGCCAGCCAAAATACACCAAAAAAAACCCATGTTGCATATTTTTTTAAAAATTATGTATTTATTTATTTATTTTATATAGTTATAGCTAATATTATTTTATTTTACTTTATTTTTGCTCAGATTTAAAATGAAAGAGGATTTGCCATTTGATTCTTAGGGCAGAGCTAGGAAGTGATCCTTTTTTATTGGAATGCAATGCCCAAAATCCCCCAGGCAGCTTGGTAAATTTGGTGGGACTGTAATCCAGTTAGTAAACATACTATTCCAGTTAATGAACATACTATGGTTGCAACTTATCAAGGAATAACTTCACCACTTTTGCAGGGGCACTATACTTTCAAGTTATTTTTATAATACAAGGGATCTGACCTCACTAAATAGTGGAGCAGGAACAACACACTACCTCCTGTTGGTATTCCTTGCACTGTTGTTGGTTGGTTAGTGTTGGGAGCATGGGTGTCTTAAGACAACCTGGGAGAGTGCAATTTCTACCATAGGCCAGCACCTTGTTGTTGTTGTTGTTGTGTGCCTTCAAATAATAATAATAATTAATAAAAGCTTTATTTTTAGCCTGCCTTTCCTGGGATCAAGGTGGGTCACAACAGCCAAAAACACGATACAAACAATATACAAAAAATTAAAATACAAAAAATACAAAATCTCACAATATCTTACAACAGTTAAAATCCAGTTAAATTTTTTTTCCAACTAGCACAAGATTACAAGAACAATGAGGAGAGAGAAGGGGGCAACATGGAATGTTAGGGCTAAGCCTGCTGAAACAAAAAAGTTTTAAGCCCCTTTTTGAAGTATTCCAGGGAGGTGGCTGAGCGGAGCTCGATCGGAAGCGAGTTCCAGAGGATGGGGCCCGAGATAGAAAAGGCCCTCTGAGTAGTGGTAGAAAATCTTGCCTCTGGGACACGTAACAATTGCTTCCCAGCAGATCTGAGTGTGCGGGAAAGAATGTACGGGGAGAGGCGGTCCTCCAAGTACCCTGGGCCCAAGCTATATAGGGCTTTATAGGTAATAACCAACACCTTGTATTGTGCCCGGAAGCGAATAGGCAGCCAATGGAGATCTTTCAGAATTGGTGTTATGTGACTGGTCCTGGAAGAGCCAGTGACCAGTCTCGCTGCCATGTTTTGAACCAACTGAAGCTTCCGAGTATGGTACAAGGGTTGCCCCATGTAGAGCGCGTTACAGAAATCCAAACGACAGGTTACCAGAGCATGTACTACCGTTTCAAGGTCCCCCGGCCCAGGTAGGGTCGCAGCTGGCGTATCAGCCTAAGCTGATAACAAGTGCTCCTGACCATCGCATCCACCTGCGATGTAAGATGGAGCAACGAGTCCAGAAGCACCCCCAGACTGCGAGCTGAGTCCTTCACGGGGAGCGTGATCCCGTTCAGGACAGATGGACAAACAACCATTCCCGGGCCAGGAGAACCTATCACAAGCACTTGCGTTTTCTCTGAATTCAAACTGAGTCTGTTTTCCCTCATCCAGCCCATTACCGACTCCAGACAGGCATCCAGAGGAGAGATGCCATCCCTGGTCACTGCAGCAGCCGGAGGCACATAGAAGACTATCTGGGTGTCATCAGCGTACTGATAACCCCGCGCCCCGTGTCTCCGGATGATCTCACCCGGCAGTTTCATGTAAATGTTGAATAGCATGGGGGACAGAATGGCTCCCTGAGGGACACCAGATGTAAGTGCCCTCCTATCGGAGCACACGCCCCCAGCTGCACCATCTGGGACCGACCCGAGAGATAGGAACGGAACCACTGGAGCGCAGTGCCACCAATTCCCAACTCTCTCAGGCATCCCAGAAGGATACCATGGTCAATGGTATCGAAAGCCGCTGAGATGTCTAAGAGCACTAACAGGGACACACTACCCCTGTCCACGCCCAGACGGAGATCATCGACCAGGGCGACCATGGCAGTCTCAACCCCGTAGCCCGCCTGGAAGCCGGTTTGAAATGGGTCTAGAAAATCAGTTTCATCCAAGATTGATTGAAGCTGGATGGCAACCGCCCTCTTGATCACCTTCCCTAGAAATGGCAATAGCGATACCGGCCGATAATTATTATGCATCAGGGGGTCAAGGGAGGGCTTCTTTAACAATGGTTTTACGATAACCGTTTTCAAATTAGATGGAAATTGCCCATCCCTGAATGATGTGTTTATTATTCGGCGTAACAAGGTAGTTACTACCGATCCCCCCTGAGCCACTAGCCATGAGGGACAGGGATCGAGAGAACAGGTTGTTCTCCTAACACTTCTAAGGATCTTGTCCACATCCTCGATACTTACAGACTCAAAGTGATCCAGTCTAATTGAGTCCACGGAAGCACTGGAGACCTCTACACTGGTTTCTGACCCAACAATGGCATCGAGATCAGCCCTTATCCGAGAGGTTTTATCCGCGAAGAAGTTGTTAAATTGGTCACAGCAGGCCTTAGATGGTTCCAAAATAGGGTTCAGGGAGGAGGGAAGCTGCGTAAGTTCCCTCACTACTCTGAACAGCTCTGCTGGACGCAACTCCGCGGACGCGATACGTGCAGCACAGAACGAGTTCTTTCCTGCGTCTATCACCTCTCCATAGTCCTCCAAAAGGGAAGCTAGGAGAGCCTTGTCGGCTAAGCGCTGGTGTCTCCACCATTTGTGCTCTAGTTGTCGCGGAACCCGCTTCCTTGCCCAAAGATCTTCTGTATACCAGGGCTTATTTTTGGAAGCAGGCCTGAGAGGACGCTTGGGAGCGATACTGTGTATAGCCCTGGAGAGATCAATGTCCCAGGTGTTTGTCAGGGCATCAACAGAATCGCCGTCACATCCAACCACATACCCCTCTAGGGCTTCTTGGAACCTTATGGGTTCCATCAGCCTTCGAGGGTGGACCATTCTAATAGGTCCGCCACCCCCAGGGGGGAGTTGGGTAGATACTTTGATCTTCGCCTCTACCAGGAAATGGTCTGTCCATGACAAGGCGGAGATATTAGTAACCTCCGCCCACGGACTTTCCATGTCCGTGCAGAAAACCATATCGAGTGTATTACCAGCACAATGTGTTGGCCCCGTGACTAATTGAGACAGGCCCATGGCAGCCATGGTATCCATGAACTCCCGAGCCGCACCTGTTGGACTTTGGCTGGTCGCGAAGGGGACATTGAAGTCCCCCAGGACAAGAAGCCTGGGGGACTCCAATATCAGCTCCGAGACCAGCTGGGTCAGCTCGGCCAGGGAGTCTGTTAGCGCACAAGGTGGCCGATAAACTAACAGAATCCCCAGACTGTCTCTAGCCTTCAGGGTCAGGTAAATACACTCGATATAAGTAGTCTGCCGGACATGGTTCCTGGCTAAGGAAATGGTGGTCTTATGGATCAAGGCAAACCCCCCCCCCCCCCGCCGCCCACCTAACCTGGAATGGTCCTTAACTGAGTACCCGGTAGGGAGGGCCTGAGCCCACACAGCTTCCCCTTCAGGCCCAAGCCAGGTCTCAGTAATGCAAGCCAGGTTGCAGTTGTTATCCTCCAGCAGGTCGTGTAAGATGTGGATCTTGTTTTTAATGGACCTGGCATTGCACAAGAGCAGAGACAGGGTTTGTGGTACGGTTGGATTGACCCTCAGATCTCTTCGGTTAGGAGAGTGGCTGGAAGGAGAGATAGATATTAAGCATCGATCTCGCCTTCCCCTGTAACATGAATCCACTCTCCTACCGCCATATCTCTCCCTGCCCCACACTACCTCAATAGGAGCCCCGCTCGTGCCAAGAATATTACCCTTTGCCTCCCCAGCCAAAGTACATTCCATAACCATGACGCCTCCCCCCTCCCCAAGTGCAAAGGAAGCAACAGAGAGAAGATACCCCAATCATTCTCTGATGCTGGTAGCTAGAAGGGGTTGACCCCTTTCACCCACACAGGGGGGAAAAAAGCCTCTGGGGCTGCTGCTGGCGACGGCTCAGGGTGCCGGGAAGCCGGCTTTTCAGAGGGGCCTCTCCCACCAGCCCCTCCCCCTGGAAAAAGCCGCAGCAGTGGCGGAAACAGTCCTGCTCTGCAGGTGGAGCTGCTTGCCCAGTAGACAGGGGCCTTCCTAGAGCTGGCTGCCCGGTAGACTGGGGTGTCCCTGGAGCTGTTTGCCCAGTGGACTGGGGCTCTCCTGGAGGCTCTAGGGCTGCTGACATTGCCTCCATGTTTAATATGTCAAGGGATTCGCTCTTGCAGCTGTAATTCTCTCCAAGTCCCAAACACATTCCTTTCTGCCAGCCTAGTATTGTTTTGTCATCTAACATAGGGGTGGGCAACTTTGAAGGGCACGAGGAACCTTTTTTTATGGCTGTTGTGGCCCAAAAATTGCCTACGGTGCAGTCAAAATGCAGAAAGTGACCTCTGGTTTCAGATATTTTCCACACTCTTGAGGTGATGGTCATGCAGTTACCTTTGTGCCATTGCTGAAAGCCCTTGGGAATGGCAATTTACCATGGGAGTGCAATTAAAAATCCTGAGATTTAGGGGGTGCAGCAATGCCATGGGGGCAGTTTTCCCACACCAATGGTGGTTCGAGCTTCACTACTTTCCCCCAGACATCACATTAGCACCTTTCTCTTCATGTGGAGGTCATTCCCACTATGATAAACTTCGGATTTTGATTCGGTATATGCCCCTAGTTCCCATTTGGGAATCAATTCTGATGCTCATTTGATCGATTCCAGTGGGAAAAAAAGTGGAGCAAACGTAAAAAACCTGAGGTATCCTGATACTGTACTAGTTTTTTGGTGGTTCTTTTCCTAGGAATCGATTCTGACACATTCCCAACAGGTGGGGACACCGGACAGGAATTGATTCTTTTTCTGCAGGAGGAACAAATGGCCGAGGGCTGTCACCATCCCTCCCCGGAGACACCCCCAGAGCTGGGTTGTTGTTTTTTTTGTTTAAAAAAATAAACTTCAAAAAATCTCTATATTGCTGAAGCATCCACATATAAAGGCAAGTGGTTGCTTTAGCAATCTAGCGATATTTTTATTTTAAAAATTTAAAAGAAAAAAGGGGGGTTCTGTCCCTCCTCCTCCTCCCAGTCCCTCGACCTTGCCGCCAACTCCTCCACAGTCTTGTCCTCCATCTCGTCTACCTCCTCTTCTTCCACTTCCACCTCCTCTCCAGTCCCTTCCCCAGCCTGTGTGCTTCCTCCTCCTCGCCCGCTCTGCCACTGCTCCCACGGCTACAGGCAGACACTTGCACCCATCCCGCTGCCACTTTCTGCAAGCCCCTAGGTAGACCGGGGCACCTACAGGTGAGAGGCAAAAAGGGTGGGAGCAGGGACGTAGCCAGGATTTTAGAAAGGGGGGGGTGTCCAGACTAAGTGCCACCATTATAATGGGGCTTGGGTGCGGCGGCACAGCAGCACACACCATTCATTTTTCTAATGGAAGGGGGGGGTCCGGACCCTAAGAACCCTCTCTTGGCTACGTCCCTGGTGGGAGGAAGGCTTGAGGTGGGGAGGGAGGGAGGGCATTCTTATACCAGCCAGGCGTCTCGGAGTAGCCACAGTCCCCAGCCACAGACGCCAGGCACTGCAGATCAGCAGCTCCCAAGTCCCCAGCCAGGCATTGGCAGCTTGTGGCGGTGTTTTTTCCAAAGGTTGAAGGGCTGCTCCACCTTCCCCGGCTCGAATGGGAACGACAAGCATGCCAACCAAAAAAAAAAAAAAAAAGGAATTCTACAAGGGATCCCTTTTTGAAATGAGAACGATGGACCTTTTGGAATCGCTTGACTGGAGCTGGAGCAGAACACGGGTTATACTTCCAGTGGGAATGTGCCCGGGATGTCCAAATGCAGTAGGAGAGATCATCCTCCACCTCAGACTTCCCTTTATCTCTCCTAACTTGCTTGCCACCATGCCAGTTCTCTATAGAGGGCAGTGCCAACCATACAATGCAGCTGATACTGCCCTCCAATATTGTCATGGGCAAATATTGTCCAACAGTACAGGTGGCTGCCCACAATGATTGCTCCTCAAAGCCGGGCATCTGGGACCTGGTTGACTCCAGGGGACAAATCTTTATTTATGGTGATGGCAGATCTCTTTGGGGGATATGATGCAATTACTCATCACTCTTAGTATTCCAGTGTTCCTGCCTAATGAGCGAGTGAAAAACAAAATTAAACATCAGCACAACCTCCAGCACAAGTTTAGGGGTTGGCAGAATAAAGAATCAAACATAGCTGGCTGGAAATGAACTTTACAAAGAAGATTTACAAACAGTATTTGCCTTAGAAGGAAAAAGAAGAAAGAAATTGCAAAGTGAGCATTGACTACATTTATCCAATGATTCGTTATGTTAGGATAAAGAACTCTGGGGATCCAAGATATGAATGGTGGACAGGCAAGTACTTTTTTCCTTTAACACAGTGACAGAAGAGAACACCGCTCTCAGATCTGAGTTCACAATCCCATAAATACAGTAGGCCCTCCACATTAACTGGGGTTAGGGCACAGGACCCCTGTGAAAGGAGAAAAATCACAAATAAAAAGGCACTATTTTTTTCTACCTGAGAGAACACTTCTCCAAAAAACTCTAAGTCCTTCAGTGTAACTCTGCGGTCAACATCTGGCAGAAATTGACCATGGAATCGTGCTGGAGGACCTACAAATGCCTAGAGAAGTAGTTTCTCTAGGAATCTCTAGGTCCTCTAGTGGGACTCTGTGATCAATTTCTGGCAGAGTTACCCTGGAGGTCCCACAGAAAATATATTAATAAAATCCATAAATAATAAAATCCAGAAAAGTCAAAAACACAAAACGCGGAGAGCCAACTGCATTTAGATATAGATAGTGCTTAAAAATTGTATTTAGAACTTGAAATACATGCTCTCAGCAACTGTGGTTGCTTCTTAACATATTGGAAAAACTGAACACAAGTCATTTCATAGTTGAATTTAATGCAGAGCTCTGCTTTAACCAGGGGAGCTAGCATCCGGTTCCTGTCACCTCTCCATATGCCACCCATGTGAGATAACACCTTTTTGGTGTAAGCATTGCTTATCGGGATGGCTAACACAGCACTCACAACTTGGACAAGAGATCTAGACTTGATGTGCTTCAGCAGTTGCACCCATTTCTCATCCAGAGGAAGATCCATTTTTTTTACCTCTGGCAGGAACTTCTGCATCAGGTTGAGCTCCTCAAAAAGACTGTCTACGTTTACATCAAGGTCCAAAATCTTAGCAACTTTACATACATGTTCAAGGCTTAGTTCCTCAGATGACAGGTCAAGATCAAAGGCTATGAATTCTTTAAGGGATGAGTTATTGAAATCATAACACTTCTCTAGGTAAGCAACTGCCCTATTATACATTTTGATGGCATCCTCTTTGAAATGTACTATCTGAGAATATGGTAGCTGTTCTAAGCTCAATGACAATTTTTCACCAAAAAATTCATTGTCCCTATAATCAACAAGTTTCTGCCTCAAGTTGCACATCATTGTGTGGAGCTGTGGGACTGCAGCATGTTTGGTTTCCAAAACAGCAACACAGCCATGGAACATTTTCATGAAATGATGGACAAAATAGAGATAGCACTCTGGAAGTGAAATTTTTGAAGTGGTACCATGCTCTATGTCGTCTACATGACCACCAACAAACTGCCATATGGTGTTGCTGGTCTCCTCTTCCCCCAGCTCCAAGAAATACAATTTGATGGCAGGCCATGAGAGCAGCAACTGTTCAACAGCTGGAAACAGAGAAAGCCAATTTGTGTTTCCCTGAGTAAAAAGTGTGTTCAACTGCACGCCTAGTTCTTCAAAGCATTCATTGAGTTTCTTTTTGCTAAAATTGCTCCGGGAGAACTCGGCATATACTTTCTGTACAAGAATCTCCACATCAAAATTGATTTTTAAACAGGCATATCTGGCAGCATTATGGAGCACCTGGCAATAACAACTAGCCCACATAAGTGAACATTTCTGCACTCTGAGTACCTGAAATACAGTGTTCTTTGCCCCACAGTTTATGGGCTCATTGTCGGACATGTATGCCACTACATTGGCAATGGATAAACTCAGATCATTCAGTGTCCTGAGAAGGCGATTGCCAATTGCAACAGCAGTCTCTGACGACAACTCATAGAAATCCAGAAGTTTTTCTTGGACTCCAAGTTCAGCATCAAAGTACCTCACAACCACGGGAACCATTTTATGGTTCCCCTTGCTAGAAGCATCCACAGCAATAGAAAAAGGGATTTTTTTAATTGAATGTCCACCCAGTGACTGCACAACATCTTGAACAGATTTGGGTCCAAGTATGTTTTCAATAATGCACTTTGCCTTGGTTCTTCCACAGTGTATTTTCTTGGCAACCACCGAGTCCTCAAACATGACTGAGGAAAGCTTCATCCCACAATCTGTACTTAAATAACTGTGTTGATGCATGACAGCATGGTATAAACTCCCAACTTCAACAGCAGCAACACTGGGAGCCTCAAAACTGGGAGTCTCTGGAGAGAGGGAATTGCCCATCAACATTCTTGTGTACTTAGCATGTCCTTCGCTTTCCAAATGTCTCCGGACTGCTCTGACACCATCATACTTGACAGTGAATTTGGTACCACAGTATCCACACTGTGCAGTAGTATCGTCAACTTTCAAGATCCATTCTTTAAAATCATCATTGTGTCTCCAGTCTTCCTGAAATGATGACATGTGTCTTTTCTTCAGGCCTGCTGGATTCTGTTCCCCATCTTCAAGGTGGATCCAAGGTGGTTCCTGGATAGGGATAGGGATCAAGAGGGGGGAAAGGCCTTGTACTGGTTGGACTATGATTCTGGAGACCAGGGTTCAAATCCCAGCTTGGCCATGTAACCCCAAATGCATCTGAGGAAGTAGACTTAAGTCTAGGCAAGCCTATGCTGCCAACTTCTTTCTTTCAGTTAGTCTCAAAAGTGCTACAAGATCTTTCTATATACTGGCTCTACAGACAAACACCACTATATCTTTGAATTCTACAACTGATGATAATTAAGTTTTAAGAGTAAACAACATTCAGCATTGAAAGTAATTTTAAAGTTTAAAAAATCCCAAATATATGATGAACTTTACCTTTTTACCTACACATTCAGAAGATACTCTCGGATGCCAAGCAGTATGACAACTAAAAGAAAGAAAGAGAAAGCATCAGAACTCAAATCCCACATTCCCACACAATAAAATTCGGGTATAAGGAAATTTTACCTTTTCTTCCGTACAACACTGCCAACGGATGACAGATCCTTTTTACTTCTGAGATGTGCAGCAGCTAAAAAGAAAAAGGATATAAACCTACAGCTACAGTATTCAAATTTTGTCCCCTCTACACAAACACACAAATAACCCCTAAAACAAAAGATGCAACAAAAACAAATATTGCTTGCAGTGCCACATCATAATGCTCTGCCTGTGTAGAGCTGTGCTGTCCCCACCTCTGCAAGGCAGTTTCAAGCAATGAACCCCACGGTTTAAAAGTCACAGAGTTGGAAGAGATGCCAAAAGCCATCCAGTTCAACCCCATTCTGCCATGCAGGAACAATCAAAGCACCCTCAACAGATGGCCATCCAGCCTCTGTTTAAAAACCTCCAAAGAAGGAGATTCCACCACTCTCCAAGGCAGCGAGTTCCATTGTCAAACAGCTCTTACTGTCAGGAAGTTCTTCCTAATATTTAAATGGATTCTCTTTCCCTGGAGTTTGAGTCCAATACCTGTGTGTGTTCATTCCTCAAAGTGGCAGAGAATACCACTTTGCTCAGTATATAACCCTAAGTTACACTGCATGTTACAAACAGAATTGCAGCCCATGTGTGTGGGAACCCTACCTGTACTATGCACAAGTAAGCCAGCAAGCAAACAAGCAAGCCAATGCATTTACCTGTGTTTGAAATCATGGAATAACATGATTTCGCCCATTCAGAAACTTAGAGACTAATGAGCTAATATATATGAAAGTGAATAAGGATTGCATTGCAACACCCATCCCAAAATGGCAAAATCATTCACTTACAGGGCAAGGCATGTCTCAGTTACCTGCAACCATTGTGCCACTTATAGTGTCTCAGGTTTAATCTGCTCGGCAGAAATAGTGCGGTTTGACACCACTTTAACTATCAGGGCTCAATGCTTCTGAATTCTGGAATTTGTAGTTCTGTGGGCTATTTTACTTTCTCTGCCAGAGAGCACTTTTGTGCCACAACAAAGGTCAAATCTCAGGATTCCACAGGATGGAACCATGACAGTTAAAGCAACACCAGACTGCATTATTTCTGCAGTGTAGATGTTGCCTCAGTCACTGCTTTGCAGATATACCAAAAGACTGGAAACCAGGTTGGCAGGGAGTGAGGTACTGTATATACGTGAATGGCAATAGCAAAAGTGCTACTATTGGGCAGGGCTGCATCTCCCTTCCCAGGAAGAGAGAAAGCTGTACAACTCTCTGGAGATTCTGGCTGAACACTGTAGACTTGGCAACTCTACTTACCAGACTTGGTCCCTGAAACCTTGTTTGCTTCTCTAGTCTTTTCCTTTGGAATTGAAGCCTCTTTCCTTTGCTCAGTCCTGGGGCTCCACTGAGGCTTGGTGACAGAAAACCCTGCCAAGCACAAAAGAAACCCTTCTAATCAAATTTACCAAATCATACGATACATCCTAAACGCTCCCATTAATACATCCAACATATGGAGGGAGTAGTGTACCAGGTGGGGTCACTTGTTACCCCAGTTTCATGTTCAGATACCCATTGACTAGAGAAAATCAGGGCTAGGGAATGCTCTTCAGAAGGGCATGGCTTACAAGCTCGCTGGACATTACTGAATCCCTGGGGAATTTAATTAGCTCAAGGTCACAATTACAATATGCTTTTACACCACACTCATGTCCATAAATAAGTTGTAAGGTAGAAGAAAGGAAAAGGCCATAATCTATGTTAGGTTCCTATCAACTGGTGCACTGAGTGCACTTCCATCTCTTATCGTAAAAGCAATGTTCAAACAAGGAAACTGCCTTTTAGCGAGTGAGCTTCAGTTCTTCTAGTCCAGTACTGTGTATTATTCTTATTATATTCATATCCCACTTTCCCCACAGAAGAATTGGGACTCAGAGCAGCTTACAATTGGGGGGAAAACCAGTACAAATTAAAAACATAAGTGAGCATTAAAACAAAATTAAACTATTATGATATTAAAACAGATCACTCATTAGAAGAATTTAATTCTTTTAGTCTGGTGTAGTCTTGATTGCCATTGCCATGTGAGGTCCCATTTCCCTCCCTCCCTCCCCCTGATAGTAAGTAAAGCTTTTTAGTCTCTCCCTCCAAATGTATTACTGAAGTTAGGTTTATTTGTAATTGTCAACTGGACACAATGGTTTGATAGCCAAAGGACACAAACCCAGCAATTCTCATACAGTCCAGTAGAAGTCACCCGAGCTCATGATTATGAAAAGCACACAGACTTGCCATGAGATGTGCAAGAGAAAAAACACCAAACATATTTGCATCCCTCTCTCCTAACTCAAGATTCCCCAGGCCAAGGCAGGAGGCGTCTTCATTCATTTATCATTATGGCAGTGATTATCAAACTGTGAGGCAGGGCCCAGGGAAGGAGAGTTGCTCAAAATGGGCACAACATGTGAAGGCCCTGGTCCCTCTTCCTCTTCCCAAACCTATCTATGTGTAAAATTTACACATGCATGTTGAATATTTAATTTACTTAAATAAAACTTATAATTTGAACAAGATTATTGCCTTATAAAATGTTAAAATATGAACATACATGAGTGTGCAAATGAAAAAATGTGCACTAAATAAACAAAATGTTTTTATTCATATACTGTTTCAAGTGAGGGGCGCAACGTCCAGATGTTGTAAACTGCGGGGGGGGGGGAATAACAATGGTAAAAAGTTTGAGTACCACTGATTTATGGCATTTAGCATGCACAAAATGTGATCAGCCACTGGAATCATGCTGTTGCTGAACTGTAACTCTCAATATTCCTCATATTATGCTGATCAAGGCTGAGGAGACTGAGTTTATCACACGAAGGAGATCGGGAGTTTATCCTGTAAATATCCTGGAAAAATTGTGAAATTACACATAACGACTTCACATGATGTCACACAAAACCTGCCATTAAATTGGTCACAAAGAAGCTTTAATGTGCATCTTTTTACTTTCAAGATTTCAGCAACAATGCATTTCCAATATCACTTTATTTGTGCAACTGCATGTGATAATCATTTGCACAATTCCAAGCCATTTCCGCTTCATTTGCAGGATGCTTTAAATGTGTGTTAATCTCTCTTTAATGTCGAAATCAGCCCCAGTGTGATAAACTCCACCATCTAACAACAGTTGGAAGGTTGCATGATTCCCATCTCTAATTATTAGAGCAATTTGTGGATGAGGAGGTAGAGTTTTTCAAAATATTAAGTGTAGGATAGCCTTCCTCAACCTGGTACCTTCCTGATGCATTTGAGGACAGCTCTCATCATCCCCAACTATGAAGAGCTATGTTGGCTGTGGTGACGGGAATTGTCCTTAAATAGGTCAGTAGCATGCCAGGCTAGGAAACCATGATGTAGGTTGAAACCCACACATACAAATGATTCTATTCTATGATTCTATTATTCTATACACATATGCATATAATATATGTACAAGGTGAGACCACTGAATATGGTCCATGTCAAGCAATGGTCCCATTTCTCACCTGAACAGGAAGGTCCAACAGCCACACCTTCCTGAGCAGGATGGTGCCTCCATTTACCTTCTTCTATCTTTACCACAGCTCTGTCTTCCTGGGTCCTGTTTTCCTCTGCAGGGTAGATTTTTACGTCATCTTCTTCGGTCTTAATCATCACTTTAGGAAAGCCTGACCGACACAGAAGGGTAAAAGGAGGAAGACTGAGGCAGTGTCCACACAAAGGAAAAGAAACATTCCCACCAAAACAGGTGGAACATGAGCCTAATCTGTGTCACAAGGCAATTTGCCAGAATAAAAAGGGTCCCTTTTTGCTCCAGATCAGGGCAGAAATTCCAGAGAATCACCTGGGTGCCAGTGCAGGGATGGTGGGAGAAATGTCAGCGGACAAGTGAGCCACTGATCCAGGGTGACCAGATATCATAACCACAAAGGAGGACAAGGCACTACTAAATGTAGAACAATCAAGAAAATTATAGGCCATTATACAACTAAAGCTAAAACACACTTGTATAAAGATAATTTCATTTCATATGGTTCATTTACAGCTATATAAGAAAGACTATATTTTATTATGTACCCAGCCATATTTTTCTGATGAGCTTACCTTTGTTTAAATCATCCCTTCCCCATCCCTGGTTTTCTCTTTTGTTGGAGATGCTAAAAAAATGACCTGCACCAGGAGTCAAACGTGCTCAAAATGGAAGACATTTTGGAATTCCTCCTGTGCAGAAGGCTGAAATGTAGGACATGTGCAGAAAAAGGAGGGCATCTAGCTACCCTGCACTGATCTCTTCCTGTCCAGAATTTCCAACATCCCCCCACAGCATTTTCAATTATGAGTGTGTGTGGTTCCTCCCATGCCATTCCTTTTACAGATGTGCAAACTGATCGAACAAGCACACATTAGCACAACAATACCACCAGTACAGCACACTGACACTCAATAGGAAGGTGGTTGCCTCCACGAACCATGGAAAAAGAGGGAGAGGGGTATCCTGGGGAATGTACCGACAGCGCTCTTGGTACTGGCCCATCGTGGGTGCCGGTTTTGCCAACAGCCATCCTCCCTGTTGATTTGTAAACCCCAGCAGTAAGCCAGGTTTTCCCCATCAGTGTGGACACGGCCTAAGAATCTACCTGGCCCTATATCATTTTATCTTGCACTCAGCAGGCCATGCTTCATGTATGCTTATGTCTTATTTTGCAACCAGGGTGGAATACAGACTTTGAATTCATATTCTATTCACCCAGATTTCCTTGAACCCATACCTGAGTCAGCATCTGGGAAAACCTCATTTTTCCAAAGTTCCTGATGCTGCAACACACATGGTTTTTCCTCCTCTTTCGCTGTCCCATTAGAAAGTCCTAAGGAAGAGACAAGACATAAGCGGAAGATGTAACGACTGTTGACAGTGATAAATTTCAACTAGGTTATTTTCAAACACCAGAGGTGGGCTAACATTTTTTAACATTTTGAAATTTTGGCTTCTTAATTTGAGCCACACCCCATGCTGCTTTTTTATGCAACTAGAATTGTTTTGGCTAGTATTCCAATTCATTGGTTTTATTGTCATGTACTTTCAAGTTGTTTCTGACTTATGGTGACCCTATCACAGGGTTTTCCTGGCAAGACTTGTTCTGAGGGTTTTTTGCCATTGCCTTCCTTTGAAGCTGAGATAGTACAACTTGCCCAAAGACTTCCAGTGAGTTTCCATGGCTGAATGGAGTTTGAACCCTGGTTTTCAGAGTTGTAGTCCAACACTCAAACCACTACACTGTGCTGGCTCTTTCTATTCTCAGGTACATGACTGAAAATTTTAAATGGTTCTGATACAGAACTGCCACCTCCTTTAGTGGACTTGCTCTAGCATCTTTAACGGCAGTCAGAAAGACAAGACAAAACACACACTCATACACACACACTCCCAAAACAAAGCAAAAAATAAGGAAACAGATAAGAAATCACCCTCCTAATTTCTGTGAATTATTGGAGTTAAGATTCTAAAGAAGGGATGGGCAAAGTTTTATCCAGACATTGCCTTGTCCTCCATTTGAGCATAAACTTACATTTATATTAGTGTTTTTAGCTTTTATTTAGTCATGTCCCACATTTTTCTTGAATGTCCTACATTTTGTGGTGCCTTGTCCTACTCTGTGGTTATGAGCCCCTGGTAACTCTGGACTGACATCTTCCTTGCTATTGTTCCACCAGGAGCTTGAGACTTCTTTATTTCAGTAGGCCTTTGAAAAGTAACTGCTTAAAGACACTGAGCCCTGAAGAACTGTGCTCTACTGTTTATCTGTTTCGCTGGTTTGTTAAGGCTATGGTTTTTTAAAAAATTGTTTGTAATTTTGTAATTAAAGTGTATGCAACCTCCACAAAGGATGTTGTTGCTGTGTGCCTTCAATTCGTTTCTGACTTATGGTGACTCTAAGGTGAACTTACCATGAGGTTTTCTTGGCAGGTTTCTTTAGAGGGGTTTGCCCTGACCATCCTCTGAGGCTGAGACAGTGTGACTTGCCCAGGGTCACCCAGTAGGTTTCATAGGCCAGCGGGGATTTGAACCCTGGTCTCCAGAGTCATATCCAACGCTCAAATCACTACACTATGCTGGATCTACCCACAAAGGATACAGGGACAAAAAAATGGCTCCTGTACCTGCTGGAATTGTTCATCTCTCTTTCTAATCACAGATTTGTACATCTGTTGCTCACCTGAGTGGTAATCTGAAGAAATTCTGAAGTTCTCTTTGAAATGCTGGAAATCCATGAGTTGCCTTTCCTTTCCTTTCTCCATCGTATCTGCAGCCATTGCATGGGGAAAAGATGCAGCAATGTGGTTATGGGGAATCTCGGATCTAAATCCACAAGGAGGAGGGCAGGGGATTTTAAAATAAGGATTTCTTTCCTTATTTTCTTATTCACTGACATTCAAATGATTGGCAGAAAGTTGCAAAGGGTAGAACACAACACATTCCTATAGAAATGTAGAATGCAAAACATATTTTTACATAAATACAGAAAGTTGCAAAATATATACAACAAAATATTTCAAAAGCCACAGCTTGCCCCTGTGCTAAACTAAATGTCTGTAGCTTTAGAAACTGAATCTCTTCATAGGCTGAACCTTTTCCACCAGGTTGAAAAATCTCCTTGCATGATTCTCACTTTTCAACATACTTCCTTGATTAAAACCATCCCTGGGGAAATTTTTACCAAGCCCTGTCAAACAGCCAGAAAACTGATTTGTGCCTAGTTTGTTGGTGGAGATAGTAGCAGCGAGAAATCCTAAGGAACTTTAAAAGATTTTTAAACAAGAAGGCAGGCTTTGGGTTTTGGGGACAGAGACTAAGCAATGCTGCAAGATGAAAACACATACATTCATTAGACTTATTGTGCGAAAGCAAAGCTTGAAAGAAATTACTTTTTCAACTACTATTTCCATACCTGTCTTAGAGATCCTAGGTGCTGTAGTCCAACAATTATTTTTTGAAAAACAAGTGGGATAGAAGTAAAGTCGGAGAGCAAAGGTGCTACAAGACCCTAAACATAAAAGCTAGGGTTGCCAGCACAAAAAATGGAGGTGGTTCTGTCACATACCTTTAATGGTGGCTAAGAAGAGGGGATTTCAGCAGGTGTTGTTTGTCAAGTAACAGGCAACACCTGCTGCAATTCCCTCTTTTGCACAATACTTTAAAGAAACAGGAGCCTTCCTGTATTCTTTGTGCTGGAGCAGACTAAATATATTTCCCATGCCCAACCTTTTCTGGTTGTAATGTGCCTTCAAGCCATTTCTGACTTATGGTGACCATATGGCACATCTATTGTGGGGTTTTCTTGGCAAAGTTTATTCAGAGGTTTGCCATTGCCTTCCCCTGAGGCTGAGAACATGTGACTTGCTACTACCTGGATTGTAAAATAGTAACTAGCTTGCCTGGAATGGACCAGAAGAAATGGGGTTTGCTTTCCTGACAATTTTTTTTATACCCAAATGTTATGTTTTCACAAAAGTTCAATTTTTAGAGCACTTGAATAGCTGTGGCTTCAAACTGCCACTGTATGCCTTCCCTTTGTCCCTGCCTATCCAGTAAATGTTGCTCAGAGGCCACCTTGTTGTTGTGTGACTTGAAGTCATTTCTGACTTACAGCAATCCTAAGGCGACTCTATCATGGGGTTTTCTTGGCAAGTTTCTTCAGAGGAGGTTTGCCATTGCCATCCTCTGAGGCTGAGAGAGTGTGACTTGTCCAAGCTCACCCAGTGGGTTTTCATGGCTGAGCCGGGATTTGAACCCTGGTCTCCAAAGTTGTAGTCTAGCACTCAAACCATAACAGTAGGTCCCTATTTTCATTTGCAAAAAAGATGGTGGGTGGCCACTACCCATCCTAGTCAGAGCAGCCTTTGACTGGATTTTAAAATGTCCCTTTCCAGCATGGTGAGTGGTCTACAGCTCTGAAGTCTTGGGTTTGAATCTCCACTCAGCCATGGATACCCACTGGGAGATCATGGGCAAGTCACACTCTCTCAGCCTCAGAAGAAGGCACTGACAAACCCCCTTCTGACCAAATCTTACCAAGAAAACCTTGATCTAGGTTCATCTTACTGTTGGCATAAGTTGGATAAAGCACATAACAGCAGTCCTCCCCTTATCTTAATTTGACATCCTAACCACAGGTTAGCACTACTGTATTTAGGATGGCACTGCGCCTCTCATACAATCAGAACTGAGATTCAACATGTGTATCCCACTTTCTGCAGGTGTAGCCATACTGTAGAATTAAAGCAGTTTTACCGCCATGACATATCCTACAGAACCCTGGAATTTGTAGTTTCATGACATAGTCACCAAGAGCCAGTGTGGTGTAATGGTTTAGGTGTTGGACTATGACTCTGAAGATTTTGGAGCCCAGTTCAGTCATGTAAACCCACTGAGTGACCCTGGGCAAGTCACATTCTCTCAGTTTCAAAGGATGGCAATGGGAAAAAAAAAAGAAAACCTCTGAAAAAACTTGCCAAGCAAACCCCATGATAGGATCTCCATACATCAGAAACAACTTGAAGACATACAGCAGCAGCAGCAACAACAACAACAATACAGTTATGCCTTTATTGGACCAACCAAATGCAAAAAAAATACATGTTGCAAGCTTTCGTAGCTTCATTGGCTTCTTCATCCGGCAAAGACGCTAAAAGATATCTTTTAAAAATTAAATTACATTTTTAAAAGATATTTAAAAGCATGATTTTAAACACTCTTTACTTACACTGAAACCAGTTTGCAATTCACCTTCGCTCCATGTTGGTAAACCGATTCCGAAAGGTCCGTCTTTCTCACTATGAATGCAGACCTTTTCATTATCCTCTGTAATAGCTTCTTTTTTTGGCACAATTGTCATCCACACTAGTTTGCATCATTTCAAAATGCATGCAAATCAAATGAGTGTCTTCAGTGACGTAAGCGGCAGCCTGGGCAGCCCGGCTTGGGAACTACACACACACAGACACACATTTAAAATACATTGACAGAAGATTCGATTCATTGGTTTTGCAACTACCTGCCTCACTATGAGCTGCCATTAGGTTGCCTGGGTAATTGCAAGTACAGTAGTTGCAAAACCAATAATCAAATTTTCTATCAATTTTTTTTAAAAAAAAATCATGCGCACATAGGTCACACTGCAAGCACAAAAGCAGCGCTGAGCGGGGGGAATGGTGGATGTACCAAAAACCGAGAAGGGATAAACAACCCCTCTGCCATTAGTACCTCCCCTCCAGAATGATGCAATTCAGATCCGTTGTTCCCATTCTTGAACACGTTTTGGAATCAATTCTTTTCAAAAGAACCACCAAAGAACTAGTGTCAGGAAAGAGCTGGTTTTTCATATTTGCCTTTCTTCAACCTATCACAGTAGGATCGGAACCAGTTTCAAATGGGAACAACAGTCGTACAGTCCACCCTTCTTTTACATGGGGGATCCGTTCTGGACCTCCCCCTGCCCACGTAAAGGGAATTCCGCCTATGCTCGAGCCCCATTTAAATGAATGGGGCTTGTGCATGTGGCGGCGCAGTGGTGCAGCAGCACAGCAGCACGTGCGCACTACAAGCGCATGGGCCATTACCCTTTATGGGGCATGCCACCCCTTTTCCCAGCGCGGCATTCAGCATATGCTGAATGCCACATAAGGCGCACCCGCATATGACGCGGCCACACTGTATAAACCAATCAGCAATTCACTTTAAATCATAGTGGAAATGAGGCCTTTGTACCTTTAAGGGTTGCTTGGAAGGAGAGGGAAGTTCAGCAGGTGTTGCTTGTCAGGCAGACAGGTAAGAAGCAACACCTGCTGAAATTCCCATTTCTACATAACAGTGAAAGGTTAAAAAGGAGATTTTCTGATTTTCACCTGGGCAGCCCAACAGGAGTCTTAACAGGTGGCATAGTGGTTTCTGGACTCTGACTGCGGAGACCAGGGTTCGAATCCTGGCTGAGCCATGGAAACCCACTGGGTGACCCTGTGCAAGTCACATCCTCTCAGCCTCAGAGCATAGCCAGAGCAAACCTCAGAGGAAAACTTGCTGAGAATGATAGGTCGCTATCAATTGGAAACAACTTGAAGGCACAGAACAACAACTAACCAATGCAAGCAATACATCATATCAGTTCTCTTGGGGTCAAAGCGTTCACAATTTCTTTTTTAATATACATGCAGTTATGAGGACTCGTGTATTAATAAGTAGTAAGACATGAAACCATTGTCTTTATTCTCAACTAATGACAAGAATCACGATTTGCATCATTCTGGATGCTGTTACATTCCCCTCCCACACACACACAAACATATCTATATAAATGGACATAATAACCTGGGACTTTAATATCACTGTGTTTTTACATTTGAAAAAGTGGACTGATAACCACAAAAGCTTATGCTAAAATATAAAAACATCTACGGAAGTAGACTGAAGTCTATGAAAACTCATGCTGCCAACTTCTTTCTTTTGGTTAGTCTCAAAGGTGCTACAAAGTCTCTCTACATGCTAAAATAGAAGTTGGGCCTGATACAGACCAGCGCTTTGCGCTAGCCTGGCTACATACTAGGGTTGCATAGGGTCAGAGCCTCCACACACTCCACAACCCTAGCACATGATGAGGGCGTAATCATGGCAGCCTCCCATCTACATGGGAAGCGCCATGACTACATCACGCACGCACCGCATCCAAATGGTGTGACGTGTGCATGACTTTTCCACGCCTCCCCAGGCCGCTTATGGTGGCCTGGGCATGGTGCGGGAAGGAGCTCCAAAACAGAGCTCCTTTTGGGAGCCGCCTCGTTCCCGCAGCCACCAAGGGCATTTCCACCGCCCTTTTAGTATAAAAAAGAATATAAATAGGGTCCTGACCTGCTATTTTTCCTAGGTGGAAAAGTGTCATAGCCCTACGTTAAAAGGACTCGTCTGGTAAGAAGGGGAAAGCAAAACACTTGCTATGTTATTGTAATAGCCTAGCGACACTCTCAACAACACTCTATCTTTATGTAACCATGCTTATGTTATTTAACTTACACTCTTAATCTTTTTTCTATTTTGTAGCATAAAGTATACAGCTCTAAAGGAGCAGTAAAGGAGTGCTACTCAAAAATCATGATCTACAGACCATTGTTGGTCCACAAGACATTAGCTGCCCATCTTTGGTGAAATAGGTCTTTCGTCTTCCCTGTCAAAGAGTGCTGGCACATCACAAAACTACAAATCCCAAGACTCTGTAGGATAGCAATAGTATTTACATTTCTATACAACTTATCAGTGAACTCAGCATTATCTAACCAGTTTGCAATCTGTAAGCCAATTGTCTCCAACAAGCTGTTTACTTGTTTTATCCATTTGCCAACCTACGAAAGGATGGAAGGCTCAGAAGTTTATCAGACAAGGGAAATTGGAAGTATAATCCAATGGCAATCCAAACGCAATCATGGGGTTTAACATTATTGCGTGATAGACTACCACATGCAATTTTGGGCAATGGGAAGTCAGTCCGAATGCAATCATGGGGTTTCACATTATTGCATGAGAGGTGATCACATGCAATTTTGGGCAATGGCAAGCTATTTTCAGGCAATGGGAAGTCAGTTTGAACGCAGTTCGGATTCATGTAAATTAGCTGAACTAGCGAATTCACGTGAATGCGTTCTGGCTCCATTTTATTTTCATTCGAAATTAAGAGAAATTCCTCCCATGTGATAAACTAAGTCGGTCTTGGAGCCCTGTGATCAAACTCACAGCCTTGTGGCTACAGTACTGGTATTTAATAACTGCAGCACCGGGAGAGAGCTATGGCCGTTAAAGTGGTGCCAAACTGCATTCATTTCTAGAGCGATGCACCCTAAAACATGGAAGGGCAGTTATGAATGAACTAGATAAGATCCTAAGGGATAACAATATATCACTGAACACTAAAGTCAGGATGCTGCATGCCATCCTGTTTCCCATTTCTATGAGTGGCTGTGAAAGCTGGACTAACAAAAGCTGATAGGAAGAAATTTAACTCTTTTGAAATATGGTGTTGGAAAAGAGTTTTGTGGATACTGTGTGCTGCTACAAAGACCAATAAATGGACCCTAGAGCAAATCAAACCTGAACTCTCTTTAGAAACATAGACATGTTACAAACCGCCCTCAAGTGGCCATTCTCCCGCCCCCACCATTAGCTGCAGCAGGAAGCCTCAGCTGCCAGACCATGAGGCTTCCGGACGCAGCGAAAAAGGAGCGTCGAAACGGCACTCCTTTTTGGCCCCCGGACGTGGCGCCGCGAGGCACGCACTTGCGGCATCACTTCCACCGCGCCACATCTGGATGCACAGCATCCATGATGTAAAAATGGCAGCGCCCATATGGGTGGGTGCTGCCATTTAGGACGTGCTCCGCATGTGTTGGGAACAGGGCCAGTTAGGAAGGGGCAACCCTTCCTAACCCTAGCACACCCCTTCCTAACCCTAGGACGCATGGTGTGCGTCCTAAATGGCGGTCTGTAACCCGCCCAAGATGACTATTTTGAGACTGTCATACTTTGGCCATATCATGAGAAGGCATGACTCACTAGATATTTGTTTATTTAGAGTATTTATACCCCACTCTTCAGCCACAAAGGCTCTCAGAACGGCTTACAAATGGTTAATTAGATGGTTCCCTGCCCTCAGGCTTAAAATCTAAAAAGATATGATGCAAAAGAAGAAGGGAATGGCAATTTAATATAAATATAATAGTAGTAGTAGTAATAGTAGTAGTAGTAGTAATGAGGACAAAAGGCATTGCAAAATGTGGGACATTCAAGAAATGTGTAGGACATTGCCAAATAAAAGCTAAAAACACTTAATATAAATACAAACTCCTGCTCCTTAGTGATGCTCAAAATGGAGGACATATTGGAATTCCTCCTGGACAGATGAACATGTACTGGAAAAGAAGGGCCTAGTGTGGGCTTCAAACTGCCCTTTCTCACCATGGTGCTGAAGCCACGACAGGCTCCTGGCAAGACCAACTTTGGCGCTGTCTAATCAGCTGCCAGATCGCAGGGCTCAGTGGCAGAGCGCACTCACTCACTGATTGTGGAGAGGCGAGGAAGGTCTCTCAGTGAACCAAATCCCCAGCCAAGCTGCTGCCTTGGAGATGCATGCCCTCCAATTGTCCTGACTTGGCAGAGAAAGTCCTCATTAATCTCTTGTTGTCCCACTTTTCCAGTGGCTTCAAATGTCCTAGTTTTTACTCCCTCCTCTCACTTGGCTCACATCTTGAGCATGGCTAAGAAGCATGAAATTTTAATTTATATCAGTTATAATTCAATCAGCATGAAAACCCACTGGTTAAGATTCAAAACACACTGCAGAAATAATTCAGTTTGAGACCGCTTTAACTGCCCTGGCTCAGTGCTGGCTAGGGAATCCTGGGAGTTGTCGTTTTCTGTTGCATTCAATTTATACATGATGTCGACTTATAGTCAAGTATATACAGTGATTTTTTTAAAAAAATAATTTTTTTATTCTTTTAAAAGGTTACTTAAAAACATCACATTTTAAACCAAATCTTCACTGTGTATATGTAAATACATTTAAATTGTGCATATGATATTGTAATTTGAAGGTATAATTTCAATATTGCTGGTTGTTTATTTCACAACTATTAGCATTACATTCAGTGGTATATGGGGATTATTATTATTATTATTATTATTAAACTTTATTTCCAGAGCGCTGTAATTATACACAGCGCTGTACAAAGTCGGTAAAATTAAGGAGTATATAAAAGCCTGCCCAATTAAATAGAGAAATAGATAAAATTACCATGTAGAAAAGAAAAGACAAATTAAAAACATCAAGTATGAAAGCAGATCACATCACATCAAACATTATCAGACAACCAGATGACAATCACAAATTCCCTGAGAACGCTTCCCTAAACAATATGGTTTTCAGCTCTGTCTTAAAGCTGGTTAGGGAAGTGATGAGCTGTGCATGCAGAGGAAGAAGGTTCCAGGAATGAGGGGCAGCAAGAGAGAAGGGACGGATCTGGGACGGGGCAGAGAAGATCCTGGGTTGAGAGAGGAGACTTTGGCTACCAGAGCGGAGAGTGCGAGTAGGGATGTAGGGAGAGAGAAGATCAGTTAAATAAAGAGGGGCCAGCCCATGCAGGGCTTTAAAGGTGAGTAGCAAAAGTTTGTACCTGATGCGGAAAGGAAAAGGGGAGCCAGTGAAGGGAAGACAACAGAGGGGAGACATGATGATAATGGCAAGCGAGTGAAATAATGCGTGCAGCTGAATGCTGAACAGAAATTAATGGGTGGAGGTGAGAGAGAGGAAGCCCTGCCAGGAGAAGGTTACAGTAGTCTAGTCGTGAGACCACTAGGGCATGGACCAGTGTTTTTGCGGTAGAAGCTGAGAGATATGGACGGATTTTGGCAATATTATAGAGAAAAAATCTACAGACTTTGGCTGTAGTCTGGGGGATGAATGACAAAGAGGAGTCAAAAATGAAACCAAGACTAAGGGCTTCCTGGACCGGCTGGATAGAGATGTTATTGACGGAAATAAAAAAGGAGTAGTGAAGGGTGGGTTTAGGAGGGAAAACAAGAAGCTTGGTCTTGGACATATTGAGCTTCAGACGCCGATGGTGCATCCAGTGGGAGACAGCTGTTAAACAGGATGACACTTGCTGCTCTAGCTCTGGTGAAAGATTAGGGGTGGAAGGGTACAGCTGGGTATCATCGGCGTAAAGATGGTAGGAGAAACCAAAAGAAGTGATAAGTTTGCCAAGGGAGAGTGTGTATAGAGAGAACAGAAGGGGACCCAAAACAGAGCCCTGAGGAACTCCAACAGATAAGGGGACAGAAGATGAGGTCTGGCCACCTGAGACCACTGAAAAAGATCTACAGTACCTGACAAGTAAGATGTGAACCAATCGAGAACAAGGCCTGGGGATTATGACTTATGAGTAACATTAGTGCAAAAAAGCATGATTAAGGATTCTGTATGATGTGAAATGGAAGGAGGTCAATGGGGGCGGGTGACACCACGAGTGATTGCACCGGGTGACACCAACCCTAGGGACGCCAATGCTTCAGATCCAACCTTCCTTGCTCCTCTTTCAAGGTTATCTGAATAGCTGTGACTTAACCACAAGGTCTAAAGCAGCTTGCCATTTATCTGGAATAGTCCCCAATCTTCCTTTTTATCAGGACTTCCCCGCAAGCTTTTCAAATTGGCATGTTTAGCTAGTTGAAATAGGTTTAGCTAGTTGAATTAGGTTTATAATAAAGCAATTCATCTTGTCTTGTGTTCTTCATGCTTTCTATCGCCTTTCTCTCCAGCATTTCTGGGAGACTAATGAAAAGTGGCTCTGGCGAAGCTTCAGTGACCTACTTTCTAGTTCCACATTTAGAGCTGTATAGAGCACATCAGGGAGCGATGAAGGACAGAACGGGGACTAAATAATCAATCCTGAAATCCCCACACTCCCACCCATTGCAAAAGTGCAAGGCTGCTGAGCTCGCAGGATGGGAGAGCAAAGCTACCAGCTCATTTAATCCTGAACTTCATAAACTGCCCTCATTTAGAGCAACAGCTGCTGACTTTTGGAACTACTTTGCAAGTGCTTTTACTGCTCCTTTCCAGCATAGCACTTTGGGGGCCAAGTATAACCTCCCCATTTTTAAAAAACATTGACAGGTTAAGCCTCTCCCAGCACCTTTTAGGGGCCAAAGTTGCAAGGACTGATCCCAACCACCTGTACAGTCAGTTCTCTGTATCCACGGATTTTTTCATCCACTGATTTGAGCATCCACTGTTTGAAAATACTGCAAAAATATATATATATATTCCAAAAGGCAAACCTTGATTTTGCCATTTTATATACGGGGCACCATTTTACTGTGACATTATGTTTAATGGGACTTTGAGTATCCATCTATGATTCTATGATTTTGACATACGTGGGGGGTCCTGGAACCAAACATCAGCAGATAAAAAGGGCTCACTGTATCTGTTTAAGGTCCAAAACACACTGCAGAAATAATCCACTTTGAGACCTCTTTAACTGCCCTGGTTCAATACTAAGCAATTCTGGGAAATGTAGTTTTGTGAGATATTTATTCTTCTCTGTCAGAGAGCGTTCTGGTGCCACAATAAACTACAACTCCCCAGATTACCCCAGCACTGAGCCAGGGCAGTTAAAGCAGTCTCAAACTAGATGATGTCTGCAGTGTGTTTTAGATCAAAGTTACATCTATTCACTTCTGTGATTTTTTTTGGGGGGAGGGGGGCTCTTTCTGGCTGAACCCCCTCAAACTGGCAAAATTGACCCCCCCACAGACCTAGAGTTAATAAATTAATTGTAAATTAAGATGTTGAATTTTAAATCTAGACTGTTTTAAAATGTGTATGTCTTATTTGTCCTTTTAAACTGTTGCATGTTTTAATTAATATAGGCGCTGTACAGACCGACGAAAGCGCCGGCCTGCATACATACTAGGGTTGCCTCGGGGCACTGCTTATATACACCCTGCAACCCTAGTACGTAATCTGTATGTCAAAATGGTGATGCCCAGTACACATGGGTGCTGCCATTTTGACATGGCGGACGCTTAGCGTCCGCACGTTCCGGCGCCATTGTAACGCCGCAAGTGTGCCATTGGGGCATCGGGGGCATCACAGGTGCACCGCATAAAGAACCCAATTTTTAAGGGTTCTTTTTGCTCCACGGGGAAGCCCCGCAGTCTGGAGGCTGCAGCTTCCCCGCGGAGCAAACTAGGGCAGCGGGAGACCACCAGCTTTGGGCGGTCTGTATCCTGCCATAGTTTTGTTGATGTTGTTAGTTGTTGCTTTGGTATTGCCCCCAAAGAAAAAGGTTTTGCGTATTCTTGCTATATTGTATGGAAGAGTTGCAAGGTTAGAACTTGAGATTCACACTAGTCTTCCCCCAATTAAAATTAACTTGGGCCAGTCAGTATCTCTTGGCCTTAACCTGACTAACAGGGATGTTGTGGAGATAATATCAAACCTGGAACTGGCTCCTTTTAATCTGTTAAGAACATCTTTTGAATTAGGTCTAAAGTACACTCATTATTAAATGTCGTTTATGATAAAAAGCAAAGGAACAAGTAACAAAACATGTCAAAACCCAGGATCCAAAAATGGAATAGAAACTGTAATAAGGTATGTTCTTAATGGTGATTCAGCCTTCATTGATCTATCTTTTCCTCCCTAGACAGAAAAAGCCTTGCTTCACTGTCTTTCTGAAGACAAATGAGGCACAATATCAGCCTCATCTATAACTATGTCAGGTGTGAACAAGCAAAACCAGAGTGTGATCAAAATTGCAGAATTTCTGCCTGACAAGAGCTAAGTGAAGCTGCAGCAGTTTGCTTTTGCCGAAGTCTACTAGGAGGGACAATGTTCCACCCTTTCGTTTCCTCCCACCCAGCTAAACCAACTGAAAGCAAACTACTTCTGCACTTTAATCTCAGTTTGCACCAGTTAAAATAAAATGAAGACAAAGGGAGAAAGTGCGGACGAGAGATTGGGACATTTTTAAAACTGCTGAAAAGTGGGATGACAGAGATTTAATGAAGACTGTCCCTCCCTAATTGGGACTTTGGCCGGTAGGAACTCTTTTGTGGCTTGAAGGTGGTCCTGTGCTTTGAGAATTATTTTTAATATATTAAAAGAAAATAAGCTATGTTACTACAAACTGCTCATGTTCATATAATGCTTTAAACCCTTTAAAGATGTTATCATAGAGCACAATAGTCCAAATACCCTTAAACCATGCTTGGATATTAAAAGGTCTGTATGTCTTCCACCCTTTTAAGACGGGCAATTAAAAATCTTCATCATAAGAACCTTATTTGTATTCTTTTATTGTGCCCACAAAGAAAAGAAGGAGAAAAGGCTGATCACACTTAGCCATTTGGTGCTTAGTGATATTCCCAACTGGACTTAAATATTAATATCTTGGAAGGGGCTCAATCTCCCAGGATGTTCCCTCTCCTTTCCTCCTCGTCCTGCTGAGCAAACTGAGTGCAAACTACTCTTTCAAGTCAATTTGCACCAATTGAAGTAGGCAAAGAGAGAGAGAGAGAGAAACTGGGACATTTTAGAAGCAGCTGAAAAAGTAGGACAAGAGAGGATTAATTGGGACTGTCCCTGCCAAACTGGAACAGTTGGAAGCTAACCTATTAAAATGAACACGGGGAGCTGCAGTATTTCTTTTAAACTCACACAAATGTTTATGATGAGAAAGGAGCACTTAAGAAACCCCCAGAAGAGTAAATACGGTATTGCAGAACATATTGATCACTTGCAGGCAGCACTGCCATTAGCATAACATGGATTTGGTAAGACTTTTTGTAAACACTCAGGAGATCAGGGGTGGATAAATGGCAGCAAACCGCATGCCCACAAGTCACTTTAATCTGGTTTCTGCAATTATGCCTGGCTGGGGAATCATTATAGAGATCTTGTAGCACCTTCAAGACTAAGTGAAATAAAGAAGCTGGTAGCATGAGCTAGACTTCAGTCTACTTCAATATATGTTCCCTGCTGAGACTTATGGGGTGCAATTTTTTCATTTGGGAAGTACTGTAAATTTGGAGTGTCAGGGGAACAATACCCAAAGGTTTGGGAGAGGACAGCAGTACAGACAGGATTGTAGGCAGTAGGATTTTCCATTATATTATTCAAGTTATAGGCTGCTGGTATTTTTAAACCAGGTAACATAAAAGAACATTGGCATTACTTGAAATTCAGAATGCACATTTTGATAGTTTTAAAGAATGGTCTTACTTTTTTGGGTAAATCGAGTAATCTGAGCAGCAGGTCAACCAACTAGGATGATCAGATCTCAGGACCTGACCATGATTATCAAAGCCCCTGGACTGTCTTCCCCAGTCCTGAAGGCAAGAGCAATGCTTGAAAAGTGTCTGTAATGTGTCGCTTCTGACTTATGGAAACTCTAATGTAAGCCATTGTTCTTGCATGCCTTTACGTCGTTTCCAATTTATGGCAACCCTACGTCACGGAGTTTTCTTGGCAAGATGTGTTCACAGGGAGTTTGCCTTTTTCTTCCTCTGAGGCTGAGAGAGTATGACTTACCCGAGATCACCCAGTGAGTTTGCATGAACGAGCAGGGATTCGAATCCTGATCCCGAGTCCAGATCACTACACCACACTAGCTCTATGTAGACATACACATTACTGAATATTAGAGAGATCTTGTAGCACCTTTGAACACCTTCGAGACTAACTGAAAGAAAGAAATTGGCAACATGAGCTTTCCTAGACTAACATCTACTTCTTCAGATGCATTTGGACCAATGCATCTGAGGAAGCAGATTTAAGTGTACAAAAGTTGTGTACCTTCAAGTTCTTTCCAACTTATGGTGATCTTAAGGGAAATCTAACATAGGGAATCTAATAATAATAATAATAATAATCTTTATTTGTATACCGCTTTTCCGTGGACGATCAAAGCGGTTTCCAATATCACAGGAGAGTTTGGCATTATTTGTTCAGAGAAAGGTTGGGAAATGTAGGACATGTCCTGGAGGACATCTATTCAACCTGTCTTTCATAGAATCATAGAATCATAGAATCATAGAGTTGGAAGAGACCGCAAGGGCCATCCAGTCCAACTCCCTGCCATGCAGGAAATCCAAATCAAAGCATCCCCAACAGATGGCCATCCAGTCTCTGTTTAAAGACCTCCAAGGAAGAAGACTCCACTACACTCTGAGGGAGTGTGTTCCACTGTCGAACAGCCCTTACTGTCAGGAAGTTCCTCCTAATGTTCAGGTGGAATCTCTTTTCCTCCTTTGGACACGCTCCAGTTTCTCAATGTCCTTTTTGAATTGTGGTGCCCAGAATTGGACACAATATTCCAGGTGGGGCCTGACCAGAGCAGAATATAATGGCACAATTACTTCTCTTGATCTAGACACTATACTTTTATTGATGCAGCCTAAAATTGTATTGGCCTTTTTAGCTGCCGCATCACACTGTTGACTCATGTTCAACTTATCATCTACTTGGACTCCTAGATCCCTTTCGCATGTACTTTCATTCAGCAATGTGTCTCCCAACCTATATCTGTGCATTTCATTTTTTCGCCCTAAGTGCAGTACCTTACATTTCTCTGTGTTGAATTTCATTTTGTTAGCTTTGGCCCAGCTTTCTAGTCTATTCAGGTCATTTTGAATCTTGATCCTGTCCTCTGGGGTATTAGCTATTCCCCCTAATTTGGTGTCATCTGCAAATTTGATAAGTATGCTCCCAATTCTGTCATCCAGGTCATTGATAAAGATGTTGAATAGCACTGGGCCCAGGACAGAGCCCTGTGGGACCCCACTGGTCACTTCTCTCCAGGATGAAAAGGAGCCATTGTTGAGCACCCTTTGGGTTCGGCCGGTCAACCAGTTACAAATCCATGTAACAGTTACCTTGTCTAGTCCACATTTTACAAGCTTGTTTGCAAGAATGTCATGGGAAACCTTGTCAAAGGCCTTAGTGAAATCAAGATATACTATATCCACAGCATTCCCTTCATCTACCAAGTTGGTAATTTTATCAAAGAAAGAGATCAGATTTGTCTGGCATGACTTGTTTCTCTGAAACCCATGTTGACTTTTTGTGATTATGGCATTGCCTTCTAGATGTTCACAGACTCTCTGTTTAATGATCTGCTCCAGAATCTTTCCTAGTACTGATGTCAGACTAACTGGACGATAATTGTTGGGATCCTCTTTTTTCCCCTTTTTGAAGATGGGGACAACGTTTGCCCTCCGCCAGTCTGCTGGGATCTCTCCTGTTCTCCAGGAGTTTTCAAAGATTATTGCCAATGGCTCCGATATTACATTTGCCAGTTCTTTTAATACCCTTGGATGTAGTTCATCTGGTCCTGGAGACTTAAATTCATTTAGATTAACAAGGTATTCCTCTACTATCTCTTTACATATTCTGTGCTGAAATTCCCCTATTCTGTCCTCTGCTCCATTATCCTCAGGTTGAGCACCCTTTGCCTTTTCTGAGAAGACTGAGGCAAAGAAGGTGTTGAGTAATTCTGCCTTTTCTCTGTCTTCTGTTAGCATTTTGCCATCTTCTCCACGCAGTGGCCCTACCGTTTCCTTCTTCTTCCTTTTGCTGCGGACATATCCAAAAAAAGCCCTTTTTATTGTTCTTAACCTCTCTAGCAAGCCTGAGTTCATTCTGTGCTTTAGCTTTTCTGACTTTACCCCTACACATGCCTGCTATTTCTTTGAATTCCTTTTTTGTGATTTCTCCCTTTTTCCATTTCTTATACATGTTCCGTTTCAAACTTAACTCAGTTGAAAGTTCCTTAGTCATCCATCCTGGTTTCTTGAGACACCTCCCATTTTTCTTTCTCACTAGAACAGTTTGAAATTGTGCCTTCAGTATCTGTCTTTTGAGAAACTCCCATCCAGCCTGAACCCCTTTCCCTTTTAGTATTTCTGACCACGGGATCACCCTCAATACTCTCTAAGTTTACTGAAATCCGCTCTCCTAAAGTCTAGGATGCGTGTTCAACTATGCCTGGCTTCTCCTTTCCACTGTATTACAAACTTCAGGAGAACATGGTCACTTCCACCTAATGATCCCACCACTTGCACCCCATTAACCAAGTCATCCTTGTTGGTTAGGATCAGATCCAAAATAGCTGACCCCCTTGTTGCCTCTTCCACCTTTTGGACCATGAAATAGTCTTCCAGGCAAGTGTGGAATTTGTTAGACCTTGTGGATTTGGCTGAGTTTGACTTCCAGCAAATATCAGGGTAGTTGAAGTCGCCCATCACTACTATATCTCTCTTTTCTGACTGTGTGGTCATCTGTTCTAGAAAGACATCATCCAATTCCTCCGTCTGACTTGGAGGTCTGTAGTAGACTCCCACCATAACATCCTTGTTGTTTCCCTGCCCTTTAATTCTTATCCAGATGCTCTCCACCTGGCTTCCAGGATTGATGTCCTGGATCTCTTCACTGGTGTAAATATCTCTGACATATAGTGCTATTCCTCCTCCTTTCTTGTTTGGCCTATTTCTCTTAAAAAGGTTATACCCCTCTATTTCCACATTCCAATCATGAAACTCATCCCACCAGGTTTCAGTGATGCCTATTATATCATATTTGCTTTGCTATACTAGGAGTTCAAGTTCATCTTGCTTATTTCCGATGCTCTGTGCATTAGTGTAGAGGCATCGCAGACCACGGGTCCCATTTATTTGTTGCTGGTGCAAGTTTATTTGCCTCCCACTGTTGTGTCCTTGCACTTTTTTTCTTGTTACCTCTATGTCTGTTTGACTATTTCCTCCAGCCCTTTCACCTTCCTTAATGTTGTCTCCCTTCCCCACGGAACTCAGTTTAAAGCCCTCCTGATCAAGTTCTTGAGACTGTTGGCAAAGACATTTCTTCCAACTGGCGTGAGATGCAACCCGTCTGTTGCAAGAAGTCCCTCCTCATGGAACCGCAGCCCATGATCAAAGAATCCAAACCTTTCTCGGCGGCACCACCTGCGGAGCCAGTTGTTCACATCCGCTATTTTCCTCTCCCTTCCTGGACCATGCCCTTCGACTGGCAGAAGAGACGAGATGACAACCTGTGCATCCATTCCTTTCAGCTTCCTACCAAGCGCCTCGTAATCCCTTTTGATGTTCTGCAGGCTGTGTCTTGCAGTATCGTTGGTTCCCACGTGGACCAAAAGGAAGGGGTATTTGTCAGTAGGCTTCACCAGTCTTTCCAGCCTCTCTGTCACATCACGGATCTTTGCCCCTGGGAGACAACACACCTCTCGAGACATCTTGTCAGGCCTACAAATCACTGCTTCTGTACCCCTCAGCAAGGAGTCCCCCACTACGACCACACGCCTCCTACGAAGTTTAGCATCGGCTGTCCCCTTGGGTGGGACTCTCATGCTTGCCTGCTCTGTCCCTGAAATCTGTCCATGCTGCTCTTCTTCATCCACCTTGATAAGGGAAAGAGCTTCGAATCGATTCTCTAGCTGCAAGTTCCCCGAACAATCCCTTCTTGGCCTACTTCTCTGTGTGACATTCCTCCAGCTGTCTGCCTCCTGTGTATGTGAAGTGACCTCCTTGGCTCCAGCATCTTCCTCTGCATGGTATTCGTCCAGGATTGTTAGTTCTGTTGTGTCCAGGAAATCCTCCTGCTCCCTAATATGTTGAAGTGTAGCTACTCTGGACTCCAACTGCTGCACTTTCTCCTCCAAGAGGTCTATCAACTTGCACTTGGGACATGTGAAGTTCTCCACTTCTGTAGGCAAAAAGAGAAACATCCCACAAGTGTTGCAGGTAACTGCCGTGGTCCCGTCAGTGTCCATACTGATAAGTCTTAGGAAATTACTGGAACAGGATTGTGGGCTTCCTCCTGAAAAAAAAATCCTCCAGAAAACACCAACGTTAAACTCCTGATGTTTCAACAATTTGTGGCAGTGAGCTCAATCGATTCTGCCTCTGTTGTAGATTTCCTTGGATATAAAAAATGAAATATAAATACAAATACAAATAAAATGGCTGCCCAGCTACCTCTCTCCTCCTCTTCTCTGTAGCAGGAACTTTATGTCACATTTCCATCTGCCTTCTTTCAGAGACAAGCCCATTTTGTATCCTTTCTCCCCTGCCTTTGCAGCATTCCCTGAATTGTGATAGCTGGCTCCAACCAACGAAGTGATGTATTGAAGTCTTTTACTGCAAGTCTCAAGTCTGGGAGTCAACTTTAGCAGAGGAAGAAAGGTGCTGGTGGGGTGTATGTGTGAGTTTCAATAACTAGAAAATCATGATGTGCACAAAGGCCCATTACAGATGGGCTTAAAAGTACGCGCAGAGCGCGTACTAGGGTTAAGGCGGGGCGGTGCTTCTGCACCGCCCTAACCTTAGTGCGCGCTGTGCGCGCACAAAATGGCAGTGGCCATTCCACACGGCCACTGTCATCGATACGTAATGACCATGCCGCCTCCAAACGAGGAGGCGCAGTTGTGATGTATTGGGGTTGCGGCAGGGCGCCTAGGGCGCCCTTTCCGCAACCCCAGAAGGAGCTCCGTTTCGGAGCTCCTTCCTGGTTTGGTCCACTGGGCGCAGCCTTCAGACAGCTGCGCCCAGCAGACCAAAGGAGAAAGGGGCCAAACGGCACCTTTCTCCTTCTCCCCGCCGCCGCGGGGTGTCCTTGGGGCTTGACTCCCCAAGGACACCCCTTTCCAGGCTGTGGGGAAGGGGCCTTTTGCTGCTTCCCCGCAGCCCGGAAAGCGGCGGATCGGGGCTTCAGCGGCTGCCACTCTGGCCACTGAGGCCCCGATCTGGCGGGGAAAGGTGCGCCTACAGGCCGCCCCAAAGGGGCGGTCTGTAACACGCCAAAGTTAGGTAAAAAAAAAAACCTATCATATGCATTTGATCAAGATTGCATTTTAGAAAAATAAGGTCTATTCAGCAGCCTGTCTCTTCTGCACATTGTAGTAGCTTTCTAAAGTTTTTCCTAGAAGGAGCAGCAGGCTTTTCAAAAGCTTTAGGATTCTTTGGCCTCAAGCCTGTTGCTTATGAATGTTCCTTATCTGTGCACTAGAATCATAGAATCAGAGCTGGAAGAGAACCCAAGGGCCATCTAGTCCAACTACCTGCCATGCAAGAATACACAAAACATCCCCAACAGATGGCCATCCAGCCTCTGTTTAAAAACCTCCAAAGAAGGAGACTCCACCACCCTCCGAAGGAGTGTCTTCCACTGTTGAACAGCTCTTACTGTCAGAAAGTTCTTCCTAATGTTGAGATGGAATCTCTTTTCCGGTAGTTTGAATCTATTGTTTTGGTTCCTAGTTTCTAGAGCAGCAGAAAACAAGCTTGCTCCCTCCTCAATATGACACCCCTTCAAATGCCTAAACGGGGCTATCATATTATCTCTTAACCGTCTCTTCTCCAGGCTGAACAGATCCAGCTCCCCATGTGTTATGCTATTGAACAAAGGCCAGCAAGTCGGCCACTAAAAATATACAAATTCCAAGTTGAGTCAGCGTGTCATTTATTGCCAAGTCGAGTCCGAGTCACTGAAGTGACGTGAGCCCGAGTTAATTGAGTTGAGTCTACATCGGTCCAACCATCCTTGTCCAGCTCCTGTCTTCACATAAGGCAAACCAGCTTTTATCTCAGAGAGTTTATAGGGGCTGAATAGGTTACTTAATCACAGAAAAAAATACAGAGTGGACTGTGTGTCCTAGAAATATAGACTGTTGCAAGATTTGAGATCAAGGAAAGCCTATCATATGGAGGGGGGACTTTCCACAGAATGGCAGGTGAGCCGCACATATCCTTTCAGACCATGAGCTGCTTGCTGGTGCTTAAGATGTACTTGAATTAATGTACATTTCATAGGTTGGTAAAATGAATACCAAGCATGTTTGGGGCAATGGGCTTACAGACTGTAAACCGTTTAGAGAGTGCCGAGTTCACTATGAAGCAATATAGAAACGTAAATGCTAAATGCTGCTAAATTGGACCATCCAACCACTCCTCATTAGACCAGCCAAAAACATTTCACGAAGCACATTTTTCCAAGTCCAGCTACTAGCCAACACATTTCAGCTCTTAAAATTTGCTTTTTATTATCTTAACAATACAAAAGAAAAGAAGGGTAATATGGACATTTTCTAAAAATGAGGAAAAGGAAAAAAGTGGGACAAAATGACAAGCACTTCACATTTAACAACGGAAAACAAAGTTCACATGCTAAGAGTTGTGTGCTAACACAAGCATTATATACAGCCCCCATATAGCCAGGCAAAACTGGCGACAATCCATTCAAATGGCCCAGGCACCTGAAAGCGCAGCAAAATTGCCCACCCACACCTTTCTAGGGGGTGTGAGGGGCACTGTAGTCTAGCTGCTTTTGTTTTTTATTTAAATCATGTGTATGTGGGGGAGTGGTATAATTTGCCATATATGCCCTACATTTCTGCCCAACCCTAATATAAGGGAACATGAGCATCAACTAATAGGAAAGAGTTCTATAAATCAAAGCCAGTATACAAACAATTGTTGCCAACCTGAAATAACTGAACAGGCATGTCCACCTTCTGTCTCGCAAAAGATTAATATAAGAGCATACTGAATCAGACCAGTGGTTTCTCTAGCAGCAGCCTATAGGCCGCATGAAGCCTCTGGTGTGGTTTTTGTGGCCCTTAGGGCTGTCCAGAGATCAAATATTCTTTGCAAGATTTTTCAAAGTGTTTTCCCCCATACGCTTGACGGGCATTTCCACCACATTTGCAGGGCCCTTGAGACAATTTATGGCCAGATAAAATCTTTTTTTTAAAAAACTTCTTGACTTCTGCTCACATCCTATTAAAAAAATAGCCTACACATGCACTTAAAACATAGTGAGAATGTGCATGTCTTCTTAAGGGCATTTGGGGAGGAGAATAATTTTATTTTATAGGAGGAACAGGCATGGTGGTAGGGAGATGCAGTCCTCCAAGTTTCCTGGGGGGCTAACATGGCCCCTTATCTGTCTACAGTTGCCCACCCTTGCTATAGCCCTCTGTTGTCAAGTCTGACTGATACCTGCAATTTGTTTGTGGCCCTACCTGGATATCCCTGGTAATTGGGACGAAAATGGTTTCCTATGCAAGCATCAATCAGGCCATTCCTGTGTGTCTTTCAAATTAGAACAAGACTGAGCATACTGGGTTGGTAAACCGTTATATATACATATCACCTGCACTAAGCTGAATGGTGTGTATATGTACCTTCAAGTCACCCGTCGACTTGACCCCATGAATTTTGTAAGGTTTTCTTAAGCAATGAATACTAAAGACATGATTTGACCAGTTCCTTCGTCTGAAAGATAGCCTACAGCACCTAGTAACTGAACTTATCAACTTCTTCTTCCCTAAAAAGACAGCAATATCTAAGACAATACCTAGAACATAAATGTTTGCTGAACTAGCCTTTAAGTTTAAAGAAAGAGTGAATATAGAAGCAAAGGGGATGTTTCATGGATTGTATGGCACAGAACATTTCAATTCCTTATCTCATTTTGCTCTAGGTTACCCATACATTTAAAAATAGATGTGAAGAATGGGCTCAGATACTACTGAGCTCTAAATTGGATCTCCATCACCAGAGGCAGTATACCTTGCAACACCAGGTTCTCAGAAGAAGAAATGAGGAAGGGTCACCATTTTCATGTCTTGTTTGTGAGTTTCTCAGAAGCACTTGGCTGGCCATGTTGGAAGAAGCTTGCTGGAATATCTGGACCTTGGACAGATCTATGACTCCTCTTACAGAGGATCTCAAGAAGGTTGTACAGAAATAATGGCAAAGTTAGTAACTATGAGATTTATAGCAATGTTTAATCCCATCCCATGCATTAATTCCCCCAACACCTAGCAGTTCCATTGCTTCTTTCCTGTGTAGTTTCTGCTAATCCAGAGAGAAAACTGGGATGAGAAAAATCCTTCCCTTCCTATCATTTTCAGGGCTCCAAGTATTTCCAGGTTTATTTCCACAGGCCTTCCTGCTTTGGTTATTTGGTGGACTGTTCCTGAAACTTATGTTGGGGGTCTTTGAGCTGGCTTCCTCCCCAAGTGCTAGGGGAAAATGCAACCAAGGCAGAAGATTCAGTGACTCAGGCTTGTTTTCTTCTGCTCGAGGTGGCAAGATCCAAAACATCAGATTCCAATTACAATGAAGGGGAATGGGATGCAACATTTGGAAGAACTTCTTGCTGGTAAGAGATACTGATAGTGGAATTGACTCCCTTTGAAGATGAAGGACTCCCCTTACTTTGAGGTTTTAAAAAATAGCTTAGGTGGCTATCCCAAGGATTGACACTCCTCTGTCACCCACCAGTGGGAACAAAACTTGATGGGAGCACATGGGAGACAGCCTTCTCTGCAGTAGCATCTATACAATGTTCTCCTCCTTAGAAAGCTGATTTGCATGGACTTTGGTTTCTTTCTGGCATCATGTCAAAACACGGCTTTTTACCAAAGCCTTTGGGGCCTAGTTTGCTTTTTCCAAAATGTACATGTACACAGGTTTAAGTGTTTGAACCTTTTACGTTATTTAATATGGTTTCAATGTATTTAACTCATCCTCAGTTTCAACTTTGATTTTAAAAAAAGTTTCGATTAGGTTTCTAAAATCATCATCATCATCATCATCATCATCAAGCATTTTCCTCAAAACCCAGACTCATGGCTTGTTGTTTACTTCCTTACACCTCTGAGGTCCCACAAGATAGGATGGGATATAAATATTTTAATAAATAAATTCTGAAAAAGGTGGTCTGTTCAGGGTGCTTTAAGGCATGCTCTCCTGCAATGGCAGGATTGGACTAGATAACACTTGCAGATGTCATCCAACTATAAAAGTCTTTATGTGGAATGGAGCCCCGGCCCACAAATACAGTAAGGACATCTGAACCAATGGCCACTGCAGAAATACACAGCTAAAACATCCCTGAGGGGTGCCCACCCAACCTCTGTGCAAACACCTTCAATTCAGGAGAATCCACCACCTGCCAAGGTGGCTTGTTCCACTGACGAATACCACTTACAAACAGGACATTTTTCCAAATGTTTAATCAGACTCCTTTCATGTCTTTTGAATCCACTGGTCTGGGTCCTCCCTTCTGGAAACAGCAACAAGCTCTTCCACTCTTCCACGTGACAACCCTTCAGATATTTCAAGCTGTCGTATCACTTTTCTGCCTTCTCTTCTCCAAGCTAAACATACAGAAGCTTCCTCAATCATTCCTTGGGTTTCCAGAGCTTTTACATCTCAGTCTCCCTCTTCTGGATGTTTTCCAGCTTGTCAGTCTCTCTCTTAAACTGTGGTGCCCAGAACTGGAGACTATATTCCAGGAGAGGCACAATCAAAGCAAAAAAGAACAGTACCTCTATTTCCCATGCTCTGTAGATTATATTACTGCTGATGTAGCACAGAATGTGCACCTTTTTCTCTAGTTTTTTGCATGCTGTTCATTGATATTTCAGTTGTAATCTACTATGACCCAAGCAACTGGACACTGGAGTCAAGGAAACTGTGCATCTGATTTTTCCTACCAAAGTCTAGTGCCTTACATTACTTAACCTTGTTGAGGTCCATACCTTTAGTATTGGTTCAGTTTTGCAATCTATCAAAATCATCTTGAATCCTGATTCTGTTTTATGATGAGCCACTCCTGTTTGGCATTGTCTGAAACATTGATATGCTTACTCTTTAGTCTATCATCAGAGTCATTTCCAAAAATACTGAACAATACCAGGCCCAAGGCAGAATCCCATGGCGCCCTACTTGTCACTCATCTCATGCATGATTTTGATTGATAACTGTTCCTGGATCAGACTGTGGCACCAATTGAAAGTGACATAATCCAGCCCATGCACGGAGGGGTGGAAACCTGACTCTGCGTCTTAAACGGATACCCAACTCTGTCCCCCATTCAGTCCCCCTATAGTGTTCTGCAGTCAAGTATTTTCTTTTGTGGCAGGAAACACGTCCCAAAGCATCTGAGATGACAAATGCTGAAGGACAGTAGTCTCTGGGAGGTGACAAGGTTATGCCACTTAGCAAAGAATTTGTTTCCCACGCTACTGTCTTCTGCTGAGATATTTTGATAGTCCAGACTCTAAGCAAAACTTGTCACACACTATTACTATATGAGCATTTACTGCCCTATGTAGATCTCTGGTTAATCACAAGATGCAAATTCATAGTAAAACATTTCCCTCACCCCTGGCATTTATATAGTTTCTGTGCTGGGTGGGTTCTCTTTTGGTAGCGCAAGTTGTGAAACTGAAGCAAAACTTTCCGCACCTTCGGGCCACTGGAATAATTTCTCCTTTGCGTGGATTCTACGGTGGGCCACAAATGCTGAATTTTGAGTAAAAGATCTCCCACACACATGGCACTGGAATGGTTTCTCTCCTGTGTGGAGTCTGTAGTGTGTTACAAGAATTGACTTTAGAGCAAAACATTTTCCACATGCTGTGCATTGGAATGGCTTCTCCCCTGTGTGGATTCTGTTATGGTTCACAAGGTCTGAATGGTTACTAAAACATTTCCCACACACCTGGCATTTGTATGGTTTCTCTTTGGTGTGCACCCTGTAGTGCATCACAAGAACTGATTTAACAGCAAAACATTTCCCACATTCTTGGCATTTGTATGGTTTCTGTCCTGTGTGGACTCTGTTGTGGTTCAGAAGGTCTGAACTGTAAGCATAACACTTCCCACACTTCAGGCACTTGTATGGTCTTTCTCCTGTGTGGACCCTACGGTGTTTCACAAGGCTTGAACTCTCAGCAAAAGATTTACCACACTCTTTACACTTGTAGGGTCTCTCTCCTGTGTGCAGTCTCTGGTGTGTCACAAGGTTTGACTTCCAACTAAAGCACTTCCCACACACCTGGCACTGGTGTGGTTTCTCACCTGTGTGTGTTCTCTGATGTAACAGAAGGATTGTGGACTTAGTAAAAGCTTTTCCACATTGATCGCATTTGTATGGTTTGTCACCTGTGTGGACTTTCTGATGCTTCACAAGCTCTGAATTGTGAGTAAAACATTTATCACATTCCTGGCATTTGAAAGATTTCTCTCTTGTATGAACTTTCTGGTGCATCCCAAGAACTGACTTTAGAGCAAAACATTTCCCACATTCCTGGCATTTGAATGGCTTCTCTCCCGTGTGGATTTTTTGATGGGTCGCAAGGCCACCATTCTGAGCAAAACATTTTCCACATTCCTGGCACTGATATGGCTTCTGCCCAGTATGGACTCTTTGGTGGATCACAAGAGCCGAGCTCCTACCAAAGCATTTCCCACACACCAGGCACTGGTATGGCTTCTCTCCTGTGTGGACTCTACGGTGCTTCACGAGGCTTGAACTCTCAGCAAATGACTTCCCACACTCCTCACACCTAAATGGTTTCTCTCCTGTGTGGAGCCTCTGATGTGCCACAAGGTGTGATGTCCGAGCAAAGCATTTCCCGCACACTGGGCACTGGTATGGTTTTTCCCCCGTGTGAGTTCTTTGATGTAACAGAAGTGTTGAAGTCTTATAAAACAATCTGCCACACTCTTCACATTTGTATTCCTTCTCTCCTGTCTGCACTGGAGGAGGCTTCACAGGTTCTGATTTATTACTAATATATACTTCTGGCTCCTGGCATTTGTATGCATTCTCTCCTATGTGGACTCTGTGATGCTTCACAAAGTCTGAATTGTTACTGTAAGATTTCCCACACTCCTTGCATTTGTATGGTTTTTCTCCTGTGTGGACTCTGTGATGCTTCACAAGGTCTGAATTGCTGCTGAAACATTTCCCACACACCTGGCATTTGTATGGTTTCTCTCCTGTGTGAATTCTCTGGTGTTTCACAAGGTCAGAATTGTTACTAAAACATTTTTCACACACCTGGCATTTGTACGGTTTTTCTCCTGTGTGGACTCTTTCATGGATGACAAGTTGTGATTTTGAAGCAAAACTTTTCCCGCATTCTTGGCATTTGTATGGTTTCTCACCTGTGTGGAGTCTTTCATGCCTAACAAGGGTAGAAGTCTGAGCAAAGTATTTCCCACACACTTGACACTGGAATGGTCTCTCTCCTGTGTGGAGCCTCTGGTGTGTCACAAGCTGTGACTTGTGAGCAAAACATGTCCCACACTCTGTGCATCTGAATGGTTTCTCTCCTGTGTGGACTCTCTGATGGTACAAAAGGTTTGATGTCTTAGCAAAACTTTTCCCACACTCTTGGCATTTAAATAGCTTTTCACCTGTGTGGACACTACGGTGCCTCACAAGGGCTGAACTCTGAGTAAAAGATTTCCCACAGTCCTCGCATTTGAATGGTTTTTCTGCTACACGGAGTCTCTGGCGTTGAACAAGGAGTTCCCCACCCTCCTGATATACGTAAACTTTCGGTCCGGCATGGACTTTCTGGTGCCTCACAAGGTCTGACTTGTAAGCAAAGCATTTCCCACATTCCTGACATTCGTATGCTTTTTCTCCTGTGTGGACTCTTTGGTGCCTCACAAGGTATGAATTCCAAGGAAAACATTTCCCACACTCCAGGCATTTGTATGATTTCTCTGCTGTGTGGACTCTTTGGTGCCTCACAAGATAGGAATTCTGAGAAAAGCATTTCCCACACTCGGTGCATTTGAATGGATTTTCTCCTAAGGGGACGCTTTGATCATACAAAAGGATTGTGATCTCAGGGAAACGTGTTCCACAGTCCTGGTATTCAGGAGTTTTCTCTTCTGTGAGGAGCGTGTATGTAGAATCACTGCTTCCTAATTCCTGTTCTTCTTGAAGTTGCTCTTCTCTAGGTGGATCCAGTTTGTGTGTAAAACAGGTATCATATGTCCCATCTGCACGTATGCTCATTCTCTTCCAGTTATTTGCTGGGAAGAAAGATAAAAACAAACAAGATTGAATCTCACAGCTGACTGAACATGAATGTGAAAGAAGAGAAAAAAGATTAAATTTTTCAGGGTGTGTTGGAAGAGATAGGGTGTACTTTACCATTTTCACATGTAAAAAGTAGGCTCTAGTCTATGAAAGCTCATGGTACCAATGGCTTTCACTCAGTTAATCTCAAAGGTGTTCTAAGATCCATTTACATACTGATTTTCCAGACTAACACAACTATATCTTTGAATTTAGTCATTATAGTTAGTAATTTTTTTAATCCAATCTATTGGCTCTTGAATTCAGAGACTTAGCCATGTATGTCTGGAATATTGATATTGAAAAGCTTCTTGTAGCTTGTTGAGACTAATGAAGCAAAATATGTTATAGTATAAGCTTTGGTAGACTTGGTCTATTTGCTACTCCATGCATCTGAGGAGGCAGACCTAGTCTACTGAAGCTTATGCTACAATTTCCTTCACACAGTTAGCCTCAAAAGTGCTAAAAGATACCTCTGCATACTATTGGATCTTGTTAGCATTTTCAGAAAATATATATGACTGTGTACCATTCTGTTTGTTAAATCAAAATATTTCATATTAATTTCCTTTTTTAGTGTAGATTTGGTTTACTGGGAACTGCCCAGTATGGAGCAGAGTAAAATAATGGAAATAAAGAAGCATCATAATTAGCCACACAATTAATTATTTAGATTTCTCTCTTTTTTCTTTAAATAAAAGAGATGCTTTATTAATACATTTACAAAGGTTACGGACCACAGAATTTTTCACTAGCTTGCCATTAGAGAAAGGACTGTTATGTTTTCCCACCTGGTGACTCAGAGGAAATCCTAACCCATGTCAGGCAAAGAAATCATGGGCTGCTATATGTACATCTAAAGAGAAAGGCTATATGAGAAAGATTGAAGAGAAAAATTACCTTCTGTTTGGGCCAGGGAGGAGAGACAACTCACAGGGGACAGAATTCTATGGCTGATGAATTTGTGGGATATTGTCGTTGTTAACTGAGTTGGTTTTGACACATGGCAACCTTGTGGATGAGACCCAGCAGCAAATCCCAGTAGGGAGGACAATGGATTCCAACAGAAACAAGTTCCTTACCCAATGAGGACAGACTCTCATAATTTTCCATCATGATATCAATGTATAGAGATCTCTGGTCTGGATCCAGGAGGTCCCACTCCTCCTTGCTGAAGTATACAGCCACATCGTCAAAGGTCACCAGCTCCTGTAACCAAAAATCCACCTGAGCTAAGGAAGACTAATCAAAGATGGCCTCAAGAGAAGATGACTACTTCAGAATGTAAATAGGAAAAAATACATGTCATCATATCACAAATCTGTAGGGCTGGAAAGCACAACCATGGTCATCTAGCCTCACTAGAGCAGGAATCCAAGCTAAAGCATCCTGAGGAATAGCCATCTAACCCCTACTTAAAAGTCTCCCATGAAGGAGAATTCAACAGCTTCTGAGGTAGTCTGTGCTGATGTCCTTCTTAAAATGTGATTTCCACAGCAAGAAGACAGTGCTCTATGTGAGGTGTGACAGAACAGGACACTGGATGCTCTTCCTGCATGCAGAATGGTAGAAAGAAGCTGGCACACAGGAGGAATTGACACAAAACAGGTCATGTCCATCCCTGCCCCAATACAGGCACTTGAGCAAAAGCTTTGCTAACGGGTTGCCTCCTCTGGTCCTTCCTTCCAGTCTTCTTTCATGACAAAGCTAGAAAGTTAAAGAACTACAAGAGGAAGGCTAAAGGAGGACCCTCAAGAATCAGCTGCTCAGTTGCTGCTCCCAGGATGACCAGGTGCAAGGGACAAGCTTCTCACCAGAGAGGAGGGACTCTCAACCCTTCATTGGGGCAAAGAAAGGCGCAGCCAGTGCATACATAGGGGGTTTACAGAGGCCACATGCTCTGAACTGGAGAGTGCTGTGGACCAGGAAAGGGAGAGATTTTAACTATAGTAGCCACTCCAAGACAAAAGACTCTTTATAATAATTGAGCACAGTTACTCCTTCCCCAAAGACAACAACACAGCTTCAAGTATCCACTCTCTCTCTCACACACACAAATGATTTCTTCTGCTACCTCTTCTCTGACTCTGTCTGATGAAAGAAAGCAGAAGCAACAGTGCAACTCCAACCTGCTAGCCAAGTCTCAGCAAATCTCACAAAGCTTAAGCAGGCTCTAAATTTGAACACTCCTTTTTGCCGCCACTTCTCCACCACCACCATATGCTCTAATTCTTTGCTCCAGTCTGTCTCAAAATGGTACCATTCTGAGCCACAGAAGCAATGCCCTGTGCCCAAGCCTCACAAGAGTTTTCCAATTGCCAATACTAGCCAAAGACGCCAGTAAGGGAGTGAGCTCACATGGGCAGTCAAAGAGTGGGAGACACCACCACAGCAAATGATCAGCAAGGCTGTGTGTGGCTTTCTAGGGACCCTGAAAAGAGGTTTAATGTGCTCCTCATCCCTATCATGGCCCTAAAGACCACTTGTCTTTCCTGCACACCAATACTTTGACTGAAGGCCCCCCTGAAGCCCTCTTTTCCCCTCACCACCCCCTGAACCTTCCACTGCCCCCAGGGAGGACATACCACCCACTTTGGGAATCACTGTAGCACAAACTGTACCAACTCATCTGCAAGAATATTACTGAGGATCTTTTTAAAAATCTTTTTGAAATCAAGATTAACTACCAAAGTTCTAACTTTCTCTCTCCCACTCTCTGTTTCTGCCTTTCTTTCTCTCTTATGATCTAAAAATAGGTAAGATTAGTCTGGTATGACCTGTTTTTCAGAAACCCATGCTGTCTTTTAGTAACCACAGTGCTCTTTTTCAAGCACTCACTCACTAGAACCTTTCCTAGAATCTAAATCAAGCCAACAGATTAGCAATTGCCCAAGTCTTCCCTTCCTCCTTTTTTGGGAAGATGGAGACAACATCTGTCTGTTTCCAATCTCCACAAATGCTCAAAGAGTATTGACCAAATTGCTGAGATTACATCTTAGATTTGGTTGATCTGGCCCTGCAAACCTAAATTCATTTAAAGTAGCTAGGTTTTTTAAAAAATATTTTATTTATTGGTTTTATGCTCCATAATGCCATACAAAATATATAATAAATCCTTACTAAATATTACTATTATTACATTACATAGTTTTAAATACCACTCCCCCCTTGGCTATAATCAAGTAATTTAGTATCCAGTACCTATAATGTGAAATGTCTTACTAATAGTTTTCCTAACCTCACTGTGCACCTTTTCAACTTTGACTTTCTCGATCCGAAAACCCCACATCCCACCATGTCATTGCCTTTGTTTGACCATTATATTTTCCTTTTATCTTTAAATAATCAAATAAGATGTTTTGCAATAAACTGTGACCAATTTCCCCTGCAATATTGCTTGTTTTTCCATCCCAATGCTATTACAGTGTGTGCTGCTCTTAAAAGATTTTTGATAAAATAATCTTCTGTTTTATTCAATCCCATTTTTTTAAAAATTAAAGTTAAATAATTCCTCTTATCAATCCTTATTTTAAAAAAAAGGTAAAGTAACTAGGTATCCCCATAACACCGCATTACATATCTTGGGCTGCAGTCCTCTCACTGTGGCATTCATTCTATTTTTACCAGATTGAGCTTTTTGTTTGTTTGTTTTTCTGAGAATATGGATGCAAAAGCAGGTATTGCATATATAGGGAGAGATGTTCCCTCAAGTACTGAGGTCTCAAGATGTGATTAGGGCTTTAAATAACATCACCAGCACCTTAATTCAGATCAGAAGCATAGTGGTAGCCAATGCAAACCCATCAAAAAACAAAAGAGTACCTCTTACCTGATCTGCTTCACTGGCTGTCCTTTCCGGTAGAGACAGAAGCCCCATTTCCCACTCTGTGAATGGAAGAACAAGACTTAAGAGGCAATAGGATATCCCTGTTTTAAGTATTTGAAGGGGTGTCATATTGAGGATGTTTTCTGCTACTCCTGAGACTAGAACACAGAACAATGGATGTAAGCTACAGGAAAAGAGATTACACCTCAACATTAGGAGGAACTTCCTGACAGTAAGGACTGTTCGACAGTGGAAAACACTCCCTCGGAGACTGGTGGAGTCTCCTTCTTCGGAGGTCTTTAAACAGAGGCTGGATGGCCATCTGTTGGGGATGCTTTGATTGTGAGTTCCTGCATGGCAGAATGGAGTTGGACTGGATGTCCATTGTGGTCTCTTCCAACTCTATTATTCTATGATTCTATACCAGAAAGGCATCTCTTCCCTATCACAGAAAGTATCTGGCTTTGAGGAAAGAGCTTAAAAGGAGAGAGGAGATCTTGGGATGGGAGCAAGTCCACACCCCTTACACATTTATTATCATTGCATTGTTTTCAAGACAAACCTGGATAGAAGGTACTGTAGGAACCATCTCAGATTAAACCAAGGTGTCATTTCATCTAGTGTCCCTTTCACAAAAGTAAGGCAAGTGCCTCCAAAATGCTCAAAGGCTCTGTTATAGTTGGTCCCCTCCCCAGCTTCTGGGATTTAGCAATATACTACATGTAAACATGGATGATGCTTTTAACTAATAGTAATTAATCTGTGTTCTGTTCATTTATCTTTGACATGATCTGACCACGTTATTGATAATCCTGTCATTCGTAAGACATTAATGACCATAATAAAATGCAGGGTTTCCTCAGCAAAATAATACTGAAGGGTCGAGTACAGGCTGAGTCTCCCTTATCTGATATGCTTGGGATTTGAAGTGTTTGGGATTTTGGAATTCTTTGGTTTTTTAAAAAAAATTGTATATGCACATGGGACCCAAGCCTGAACATGAAATTATTTAGATTTCAAATACCTGAAGGTAATTTTATACACAATATTTTTAATCCCTTTGTACACGTAGAACCATCAGAAAGCAAAGGTGTCCCTGCTTTAGCCACCCATGTAGACCATTTTTGATTTCAAAATATTTCTGGTTTTGGAATACCAGGTAAGGAAGATTCAAGTTCTACAGTGGACCCATGGCATCTACTGGAGTTTGATTCCAGGACCATCTGTGGCTATGCAGGTCCTATTAAATACAATGGCATAGTGAAATGGTGTCCTTTATATAGAAAAGCAAAATCAAGTTTTGCTTTCTAGAACTGATATCTTTTTTTTATGTTTTCAAGCCAAGGATGGTTAAATCTGTCAATATGAAGGGCTGACTGTACTAGAAATATGTGTTTCTCCACAATAGATGAGTCATCTTGGGGGAAAGTATCTGGTTGCCATTCAAGAAATTAATAGTGGCTCCATATTTATGGTGGAAAAATGCAGCCCACAGATTATGAAGCCAAGCCCTCCCTCCAGTCCATCTACCTTGGTCCAGGCCTTGGAGGTAGAGGGGAACTGCTGGACCTCTTACCCTTTCCCTCCACCACTCCCTTCTCCTTCTGTATCATGTCTTTTTAGATTGTAAGCCCGAGGGCAAGGAATCGTCTAACTAAAAAGATTGTATGTACAGCGCTGTGTAAATTTCCAGCGCTTCATAAATAAAGGTTAATAATAATAATAATAATTTTACCTGAGCTGGTCCCTGGGAAGGCCTCTGAATCCTGGAGTGTAAGACTGCATGGTTCCCCTTCCTGTTCCAACTTGATTGGCACATCAAGAAATGCTAATAGGGAGAAAAGGTAAAGATAAAGGGATTAAGATGAGTGAAAGACTTTCAAAGATTTTTGAGAGGAGAACTGACTTTAGAACAAAACTCCATGGCAGGAGAGGAAAATGCTTGACTCTCAACATGTTGTTGGACTACAATAGCACTTACATTTCTATACTATTTTATAGTGAACTCAGCACTCTCTAGAAAATATGCAGGGATAGTTGTGCTGGCCATTTACCAAATTCAAACAAAAATCCAACAAACAGTGATAACTTTAATGGCCAACCAAAATGCACAATATACTTGTTGCAAGCTTTCCATTGGCTTCTTCATCAGGCAAGATATTACAAACCAAACAGGAGACAAAAAAATGGAGATGTTAGTAAAATGTCTGCATTTTGTTGTTTCTGTTCTTAGTTAAGATGGTATGAGGAGGGTAAATTTACAAAAATCTCCGATTTTTTTCTCTCTTGTTTGGTTGCAACATGTATATTGTGCATTTCAATTGGCCAATAAAGGTATAAGCACTCTCTAAGCGGTTTACAATCTGTAAGTCAATTGCCCCCAACAAGCTGGGTACTCATTTTATTGACCTACGAAAGGATGGGTGACTGAGTCAACCTGGAATCGAACTCACAACGTTGTGACTGCAGTGCTGGCATTTAACCACTGCACAACTAGGGCTCTCTTATTCTTCACAAGCGTCAAATTGGGGAGGGGGGGACTTCAGTCTAACATCATCTAGAGTTCCCAATCTTTGGTCCTCCATTTGTTTTGGATTTCAGCTTCCAGAAGCCCTGACCAATTTGGCCAAGAATTATGGGAACTGAGGTCCAAAAGACCTGGAGGACCAAAGGCTGGGAACCACTGATCTAGAAGGTCTAAGGCTAAACTGGCTGTTGTTGAGTATTTTCAAGTCATTTCTAACTAATGGCAACTGTAAGGTAATCCTGTCAAAGGGGTTGTTGGCACTATTTGTTCAGAGAGCCCCGGTCTCTCAGAATCCTAGTCCAGTATTCAAACTACTACTCAGCATTGGCTCTGTCTAAATTAGAGTGGAGTGTGGTTTTTCATAGTTATGCTTTTGTTCACCTGTGTTGCCCTGAGAAGCAATCTCCATTTTTTCCAAGATGAGTTCGTTTGGTAACCACGGGCTCTGTTCAAGCCAAGAGATCAGATCAGCCTTGACACGCAAAAACTCCGCTGCAGAATTCACAAGAGAAGGAGAGAAAGTGAGAGAGGGAGAATTCAAGTGATATATAGCAGCTGAAGTGTGGAGATGTGTTGTAATCTAACCAGACAAACCAACTTAGATGCTCACCCCACACATGCCCTGTACCTTTTTAATAATCACAAGGAGAGTGATAATTCACAGAGTTGTATCGAGGATCATGGAGAAGGTCCATGATCAAGTGCATGATGCAGAAAGGTTGGTCTCAGCCAGACAGTGCTGCAGGATAAGAAAATGGGTCTTTCCACACAGCCCAAAATTAAGGTAGTAGCACATGAGTTACCTGAGCTGATCCCTGGAAAAGTCTCATGTTCTGGCTGTTGTTCTGATTCTGATTCCTCTTCTGGTTCCATCTTGATTATCACGTCAGGAAAATCTGATCAACAGAAAGAAGTAACATGATGGGTTTTAGGTTGGCCTCCTGACCTCCTGGCTTTCAGAACAGGCATTCCTACAGAACAGTAGAGTAGGGCCAGACAACATTTGGCCCTCCAAATACTGCTGGACTGTCATCAGCCCATTGGCTATGCTAGCTAAAATTGAGGAGAGTGTAGCCCCACAGCATATGAATAAATAAATAAATAAATAAATAAATAAATTTATTATTTTTATACCGCCCTTCCATAGATCAGGGCGGTTCACAGCAAATATCAATAAAACAATTAAGAATACATAAAAACACCCCTCTCTCACTGACCCCTCCCCCCTGGTAAAAAGCCACCACAGCGGCAAGACAGTCCTCCGCAGTTCTGGGGAGCTTCTTCCCAGGTGACATGGGGGGGGGGGGCAGCGGCAGAAGTAGTCCTCCACCAGCTTTCAGGCAGTCCCCGATGTTGCTGGGTCTGCCTGATGGCTCCCTCTGAGGCCGAGATGACAGTTGAAGAGGGAGGGGCCTCTTCCTTCTATATTCTAGATCTTCAATGGAATACTTGGGTTTGTATAAATTCTGGTTTTTATTCTGGCAAGCATGGATCCAGCTCAAGCCAGGAGGTCCAATTTGGCCTGATGAGCAAAGCTCTTGCTTAGGAATTCGCAAGAGAAAGAGAGACAAGACAGTATTTAAATGGAATATAGGATATGGAGTATAAATGTGTGTCTATGGTCCAAAACACACTGCAGAAATAATCCAGTCTGAGACCACTTTAACTGCTCTGGCTCAGTGATAGGGAATTCTGGGAACTGTAGTTTTGTGAGGCATTTAGCCTTCTCTGGCAGAGAGGTCTAGTGCCACAAAAAGCTACAATTCCCAAGATTTCCTAGCACTGAGCCAGGACAGTTAAGTGTTTTGGAACAAAGTGATCAAGCCAATACAGATGCTCCCTCCAAACACAGGCTTTGTCTGTGAAGTCGAAGGCTTTCATGGTCAGCATCCATAGTTTTCTCTCGGTTTTTCAGGCGATGTGGCCATGTTCTGGGAGAGTTTCTTCCAGACATTTCGCCAGCATCTGTGGCTGACCACCCTGAGGCCTGCCATTAGCAACAGAACAATACACATGCAAATCACTCCTGCCTTTCCAGGTAACACAATATATATATATCCAACTCCTTTCCAGGCAGGCATTCTCTGAAGATGCCAGCCACAGATGCTGGCGAAACATCAGGAAGAAACTCTCCTAGGACATGGCCACGTAGACCGAAAAAACCCATAAGGAACAAATAAAATTGGCACTGGGATCAAGTACAAGTTCAAAGATATAGACTGTGATGATGGCATTACAACATACAGTACATATATTTAAAATAAAGTGACAATTCACAGACTCATACCGATGATTATTGGCAAAACATTGCCAACACATAAAGATTTCCCCTTAGACAATACTGTAGGATGATGCTTGGAAAATACAGCAAGGCACTCTTATTTGTGGGACCTCTTTCCACAGATTTCCACAAAATCTGTGGAAATCTTCATCAGGCAAGATATTACAAACCAAATAGCTGAGGCAAAATCTCCAGAAGCCAAACAAAATAAATATCTAGTGTACATTTATGGCCCCAAGATGCAAAGGCAGGTAGTAGCTCCTATACCTCACCTGCATTGGCCTCTGAGGACTCAGATTCATCCTGATGTCGCTCACATGGCTCCTCTTCTTCCTCCACATTGATTGTCACATCAGGAAGCCCTAGCCAGGAGAAAGAGACAAGACAATGGCATTTAGATTGGAAACAAGAATGATATCTTGTCCTAGATAAGAGGGAACTTACTTTTATACAAAATTCTAGAGCAGGAGTAGGAATGGTTGGTTCTTCAAGAAGCTATTGGACTAGCTTTCCCAACAAAGATAGTAGGACAGATATAACAGGAGTGCAAATTGGGTATAAAGAACTATGATGAATATGTAGACTGAGCATCAATTTCATTTAAAGTCATTTAAAAGTAGAGAAAGAACCAGAGAGGGAGAAGGTCAATCTGTGTGGATGTAAGGTACGAATATTTAGGGATGGGTTCAGATGGGTAGAGTAAGTGAGAAGGTATGGAATGGGGATGATTTGTAGAATGATAAAAGGAGGAAAGAAGGGATAAGGAAGAGGAATATGAAGAGGAGTGAGGAGTTAAAAGGTAAGACGAGTGACAAATGGGAGAGGAGAGATATGAAGGGAGGTGTGAACAGGGCTGATTGGAGGTAATGCATGAAGAAGGTTTAAGAAGATATAATGAATGTGTCAGTACTCCAGGAGAAGCATAAGACTATTAGGAACAAGGTAGAATATATCTGTCATACCTGATATTGCTGATGGTGTAATGTTTGATGATGTAATGTTATAAAATTGAATGTTTGTTGCTTGATGAACGATACCTTTATTGATGTTTTTTAATGTTGCAAATTTTTTGAATAAAAATTTTAAAAACAAAAGTTGTTGGACTGTAAGCTGATTGTTCCTTACCAGAGGCTTTGCTAGTAAAGGTTGAGGGGAGTTGGTGTCCAACAAAATCTATAGGGCCATATATTCTGTTTCCTTGATCTAGAATTCAACGAAAACATGGCGTTCTCATCAGCTGTACTTTTGTTTCCTCACCTGCTCTGTGCTGGGTAGTAACCTCCATCTCCTCCAAGACGAGTAGATCTGGCAACCACAGTTCCTGCTCAAGTCAGGAGATGAAATCAGGCTTGATGAGCAAAAATCCTGTTCGACAATTCACAAGAGAGAGGGAGAGACAGCATTCAAGTGGATGCTAAGATGTCAAAGACGTGTGTGTTTGTGTTGTGTGCCTTCAAGTCATTTTCGATTTATGGCAACCCTCCCTCAAGCAAACCTACCATGGGGTTTTCTTGGAAAGATTTGTTCATAGGTTTGCCATGACCTTCATCTGAGGCTGAGAATGTGTGACTTGCCCAAGGTCACCCAATGAGTTTCATGACTGAAAGGGGAATTGAACTCTGGCTTCTAGAGTCAAAATCCAACCATCAAACCACTACACTCAAAGAATATAGCACATATCAAACTGAACAAATACAGGATTCCCTCCCAATTCATGAGGGATCCATTCCGGACCCCTTCCCCTCCTGTGAATCTGGAAAAACATTCAAGTTGCCATTGGTTATAACGGCTATGTGCCCCTGTATGTGGCGCTGCACATGCATTTACAGCATACGCACCATTTTATTTCTCCCTATTTGCCATCAGTGAACGACCAAGACCATGGACTCAAGTCCATGAATTGGGAGAACAACTGTATAAACGCTTTCTCTCTTAACACAGACTCTGTCTACAGGCTCCCAATTTCTAAAGGCTTTTAGCTCAATTCCAAACATCTTTTGGGCATTCTCTGAAGATGCCAGCCACAGATGCCAGCAAAAAGTCAGGAATAAACTCTTCTTCTAGAACATGGCCACATAGCCCAAAAAATCCACAAAAAGCTATGGATGCTGGTCATGAACACCTTCAACTTCATGCCCCATAAAATGTTGGACATTCAAGAAAAATTAAGGTCATTGCCACATAAAAGCTAAAAGCACTCATATGAATCTAAATTCATGCTTCTTAGCCATGCTCAAAATGGAGGACATTTTGGAATTCCACCTGGACAGAATGGAAGACATGCTCTGAATAAAGAGGACATCTGGTCACCCTTATGTCACCTTAGGGTTGACATAAGTTGGAAACATCTTGAAGGCACCCAACAACCACATGGCAGAGTTTAGGGAGGGAGTTTAAGGGTAGCACACTAGTAGTGTACGCACATGTAGAAAGTCAAAGGTTCAGTCTCTGCTATCTGTAGTGAAAAAGAATCTGGTAGCAGACAATGGGGAAGATCTCTGCCCAAGACCCTGAAGAGCTGCTGACACTGACTCAGAGCAGACAATACAGGCTTAGACAGACCAACTGGTTGACCTGATACAAGCAGCTACACTCCCCTGAATTCCATGGCATTGAGCAATGGCAGTTAAAGTTGCATCAAACTGGATTATTTCTGCAATGCAGATCCAGCTCTATTTATGCATCCCCCCCTCTACACAAGTTATCCCTGCTTCTGTCACACATCCCAGTTCCAAAGGAACTCAAGTTTGTGCTTCTAACATATAGCTCTGAAGTGTTGATTCTTTCTTTATTCTCAGATTAAAAACAAGCCACTGAAACACAAATACCTAATGGCAGCCAGGCTTGAAACTGTCTAACACTGGAAGGCACTAGCACATCTCAATATTAAGAACACGGTTTAAGCGCATCCAGACCATTGCTTTATATGAAAAGCTCTCACGTAAACTTAGAATGAGGGAAGGACTGGATAAAAATAACTCTTTTATGGAGATATGGTTTATTTTCTTGGACTATACAAGAGCAGAGCGGAGTTCCACCAAAGATAATTTTGGCCAGAACCAGGCTAACCATTTAAAATCATTTTAGGGTCTTCACTGCAGAAATAATCCAGGTTGACATCACTTAAACCACCATGGCTCAATGCTATGGAATCTTGGGATTTGTAGTTCTGAGAGACATTTAGCCTTCTCTGCCAGAGAGCTCTGGTGCCACAACAAACTACAAATCCTGGGATTCTCTAGCACTGAGCCAGGACAGTTAAAGCAGTCCCAAACTGGATTATTTCTGCAGTGTGGGTTGGGCCCTAGTCTATTTTTAATTGGAGAGGGACTAGAATTCCATAGTACTGAACCATGGCAGTTAAAGTGGAGTCAACCTGGATTATCTGTGTAGTGCGGATACTGTCTAGGACACCGGGACCACTACTGGTAACATACAGATTTATTGCTTTGATTAGGGGTGCATCTATACTGTAGAAATAATGCAGTGTCTGACACCACTTTAAATGCTGTAGCTCCATCCTATGGAATCCTGAGAGTTGTAGTTTTGCAAGGCCTTTCGGCTTCTCTGCCAAAGAGTGCTGGTGGCTCACAAAAGTACAAATCCCAGAATTCAGTATGATGGGGCCACGGGAGTTAAAGTGGTGTCAAACTGCATTATTTCTGCAATGTAAATGCACATTAGGACTCAATACTTACTCTGCAAAAAAAGGAAAGCAAACCATTACTGTCAGAAGGACCCTCGCAGCCTACAACAACCTAAACCAAGCTACAAACCATTTCTATTGGATCCACAATACTTCTAGATCCACTCTTTCTGGTGATGGTTTTGTTATCTTCCTTTCTTCTTGTTTTAATGTATGTTAATCCAATTGTACCTGTCTGCTGTACCTCTTCAATAAAGGTACAGAGGGGAAAAATTAAGGAAGAAAAAAAATCTGAAGCTTTGAAAAGGATCCCAAAATGGATGACCTGCCTTCGTCCTTTGTGCCAATTCCCTTTTAGAACCAATCCTTCATCCATGCCAAGGCCTACTATAAGGAGGTGATCTGGCAGAAAAAGGCAGTAAATGATTAATTATGTACGGTAGTTTATGCTATTTTCATTCCTTTCTGCCAGGGATAGGGAAAGGCTCCTGTAGGACTTTCTCCCTCTTTTGCCAAAATAAAACAGCTGGTTCAGAGTTATGTGCACTTTAATAAAGATCAACAACTGTGAAAAAAATGAATTAATAATTTATTTCTGAATAATAATTCTCTCTCCTCAAACTTGTTGTTGTTGTGTGCATTCAAATCGTTTCTGATTTATGGCAACCCTAAGGCAACCCTATCATGAGGTTTTCTTGGCAAGATTTGTTCAGAGGGGGTTTGCCACTGCCATCCTCTGAGGCTGAGAGAATGTGACTTACCCAAGGACACTCAGCAAGTCTCCATGGCTGAGCCGGGATTCAAACCGTGGTTTCCAGAGTCCTAGTCCAATGCTCAAACCACTACATCACACAGAAAATATGTCTCCAAAAAGTAGGTCAGCTATTATCCATCCCAAACACAACCTTCAAAAGCATGTTTTTCTCAGGACTAAGCTGCGAACAAAGCCTCTGTGGGGAAGATGTCCTAAACCTTATGTGGCCCAGCTTTTTTTTAAAAAGTCCCTCATCTTTCTGTCCATTCTTGTCCAGCTCGACGCACAAACACACAACCACATACCAAATTGCAAATGATTAGCTAAAACATGGGGACATTCGAAAGGCTATCTTTGTAACACGATTACACATGGTTGCTGCTGCCGCACTGCAGAAATAATGCAGTTTGACACTGCTTTAATGGCCCTGGCTCCATCCTATGCAATCCTGGCATTCGTAGTTTTGCTATGGCACCAGAGCTCTCTGACAAAAGAAGGCTAAGTATCTCACAAGCTACACAGTCCAGCATTCCACAGCATTGAGCTATGGCAGTGAAAGTGGTGTCAAACAGCATTAATTCTGCAGTGCAGATGCAGCAACATTTCAAGATCAGAACTTGGGAAAATATGAAGCAATTAAAATAACTAGAGGTTCCCTAGGCAAGTCCAGAGGGCCTTCTTTTCACAATGAGGATAGGTGGTCAGCCTCCAAAACATCTAGGATTGATTATAGTGGGCCCTTGCTATCTGCTGGGATTTGGTTCCAGGGCCCCTCATGAATACTAAAATCCATGGATGCTGAAGTCCCCTTATATACAATGGCACAGTAAGATGGTATCT
>NC_056523.1:12858859-12863498 GCF_019175285.1 Sceloporus undulatus
GCATTATACTTCCAATTTCCCTTGTCTGATAACGCCCACAGTTGGGAGAGACCATACTTGTCCCTTGACATTCACTGGGGTTGGAGGCACAGGACCCCCATGAATGTGGAAAAACCACAAATAACAAAAACACTATTTTTTTAACCTAAGAGAACTCCTCTCTAGGAATCTCTAGGTCCTCCAGTGCAACTCTGTGGTCAACATCTGCCAGACATTGACTACAGAATTGCACTGGAGGAGCTACAAATGCCTAGTGTAGTCTTCTCTCTAGGGATCTCTAGGCCCTTCAGTGCGAAGTTTGGTCAAAGTTGACCAAAGAGTTGCGCTGGAGGACCTAGATATTCCTAGAGAGAACATATTAATAAAATCTGTGAGTAATCAAAGCTGCAGAAGTCAAAGCCACAGATGTGGAGGGGCAAGTGTACTTTCATGATTTCCAGGAGCCTTGCTTTGTTTTTCTATAATAATTCAATTTCAGTTGTAGTTTGTAACACAAAATGACATATGAAAGTCTATGTGTATGTGTGTATATTGTGTGTGTTTGTGTGTGTGTCCTTCTCCAAAGCAAATAATCTCAGGCATCTTCACATAACAATCTCATCTCCAGAGGAGAATATAGTCAGCAGGACAAATGAGATCCACCTAAAAACGTAAAAATATTGCCATAGCATAGGTTAACATTGGCTCCTTTCAACAAGATGGTGTCACCACGGGCCATTCCAGATTTTAAGTACTATATGGAGTTTATAGTACGGGGGAAATCCTGTGCAAAAAAAAGGGATTTAAAAGGTAGAAAAAAACCACAAAAATGGGTTGATTTTCACAAATGTTAAATTTGTGTTGACCCTTTCGGGAGTTTCTGAAAGTGAAAAGGAGCAGCTTTTGTCTACTTTCCCTCCACTTAACATTAGTTTAACACTGACGTTGTGTGAAAATCAATCCACTTGCCGTTCTTTCCCCCCCAGTTTAAACCCCTGTGTTTGCACGGGATTTCCCCTGTGTAATAAACTCCTAAGACATAGTTCAAATTGAACCACTTTACTTTAGTATAGATGAAAATGAAATGGTTTGCATTTTCTGAAGACATGTACCTGTCATATCTAAAGACCTAACCTCAAAGGTAGTCCGTAATTTGTGGAGAGGGTTTGCCACCAAATAGCATTTGAGGCAACCCCAAGATTTGCTGTAAGATGTATGTGAACTGGGCCATCCAATTTCCCATTAAACCAGGCATGGTTTTTCCAGGATATTCACAGGATAAACTCCTGGTCTCCTTTGTGTAATAAACCACTTAGTCTGGAGAAGTGGAGATATAGAATATGGTCTCTGGCATTGATGGGACAAATTAACTCAACATGTAAAAATTGAAATAATTCACAATCTACAAATATTTTTAACAACAAATTGTGTCTTGTTTACTGAACAAATTGGTGAAAACTTAAGAGATTTTTTTACACCAAAATTCATGTTAATTTGTATAACTGTTTTATCTTGTTTTGTATCAATGATGTTACTTTTATAAAAGATGTATATTTTAGAAACAGTATTGTTATTGTTGAGAGGCTGTTTGTTATAAATTCTCTGCATAAATTCTTTGTTTAACGACAAAAAAAATTGTTCTCCCCCAACTGGATTTCTTTTTAAGTGGAAAAAGCCCATAATGCAACTGTTGCCTGGAAAGAGAGAGAGTCCAACACATGGAAACTGGCAGGATGAGAAAGGCTGACCTAAAGAATGGGATCATATCTTACATCCTAGTCAGTAAAGGTTTACCACTGTTTATCATCTTTTATCCTTTCCCTCCCAACATATACAATGTTCACTTATCACTCAGAAAACTTGTTTGTGAAAGGGTTAAAAGGAGTAATGTTAAAGAGTAGTATGAAATGATGTGTTTATTTCAGCTAAAGGACACTTTAGCTGCAATCCAGGTGCAGCAATAAATGGTAGGCTGTAGTCAGTGAATTAAGGGTGGGAAATTCTCAATCATATTTTGAGTGCCTCTGAGCATAAGCAGAATATTTTTCTGCACACTGGAATCACTGCATACTCTCTGCCTCTCCAGTCATAATCAAATGCTTGTAAAAATTATTGTGTACAGCAAGTGGTACAGCAGTTCTTCTGCATGCAGAAGCCACAGGTTTCAAATTCAGTCCATTATATCTCGTTTTAAAAGATATGTGATCTAAGAAGTCCACTATCTTTTCCACCATCTTAACACATACAGTATTTACTTACATCTCTTAACCTTCTTCTGTAAAGCAAATGAATCAAAGTGATGTTTGTATTCATTTTTAGAAAAGTTCAGGAAGGGAACTGAAGTAGCCCAGGGACTGTTACACTTCACTGCTTCTCAAAGTATTTGACGTTGTAGACTGGCAAGTATTTTCCCACTGTGCCAGGGACCAGTACTATATATATTTGGGTCATAGTATTATATTTGTATAATTTCCAGGAAATTCATTACAGATTAACAACAGAACCACAAATTTGACTAGATGTGTACATTTACAGCGCTTTATAAATAAAGGTTAATAATAATAATAATCATGGGCTTGCCATCGGCAGATTTGAGCATCCACGGACAGCAAGCCCCATTGACTTCAATGGCCATGGGAGCACATGGTCCGGGAAGATTGGCTGTGCAGATGAAGGGTCCATGGTACATGATTGTTAAAAACATCTCACTATGCTCTGGCATCCTGGCCTTGCTGATCCCTTCATCAAGACCTAATACCTCCTTCAGTTCTTGTTACCTAAGAAATACTGGCTTCTCACAAGCGGATGCTGCAATTCTATCCCACTCACCTGGGTGTAAGCCTCATTTAATGGAACTGACTTTTTAAAAGGAGAGACATATATAGAGGTTGGAGTGGATATATTTAGCTATTTGTATCGTTTGGCTCCTCATCAAACCTCTCGAAGCATATGGTTCACTGAAAAGGAGGTCGAGTAAAAAGCAGAATGTGAGGGGTAATGAAATAAGGGAAGAAGTCAAGAAAGAAGAAACTGGAAAGCTGAAAAACATTTCACTTAATTATCAAAGGGAAAAACGGGTTTATTAGAAGTGGATTAAATAATCCTATACCACTTATTTGGGAGTAAGACCCACTTCATTCAATTGTAGCATTGAGCAGAATTTTTAAAAATGGTGTTGAAAGCTAAGAGGGCATGGATTTAGCTTGCTGTACAGTTTGGCACCAGGCTCCAACCACATCAAACCTCTGAAAATGTATGACCCACTGAAGAAAGGGATGGGTAAAAAGGAGAATGAGAGGGAGATCAGAGAAGTCAAGAAAGGATGAGATGAGGTGCTGAGGATTTTTTTTCACATCATTATCTAAGTACCAGGCACTTGTGTGAGCAATAATAAGCACATTAAAAGGATACAAAAGTTGTTCACTGTCGCTCACCCCTATTAAGAAAATGCAGTAGTTTAACAACAATAAAATCAGTGAAGAATATCTTCACAGCTTTTCTTCTGCTCATGGGCAACTTCCTTGTCTCTTTCTTGCCCCTGAAAGAAAAACAGAAGGCAAATTTGCCTGTACAGAAAGGATGGGTAAAATGCAGCTCTTTTATGCCGACCTCCTTTTGTGTCCCCCACAAAGTTTTTTGGTGCAACTTTTGGTCAATTCTTCTCTGAACACTGCATCAACCCTTAGGGCATTCAGTTTTCTGCACATTTTGTTTTTCTTCTGTGTGGACTTTCTGGTGGCTGAACTGAAAATAAAACATTTCCCACACTCCTGACATTTACATGGTTTCTCTCCTGTATGGACTTTCTGGTGGCTCTTAAGGTTTGAATTATCAACAAAATCTTTCCCACATTCCTGGCATTTGTATGGTTTCTCTCCTGTGTGGGCCCTTTGATATTTCACAAGGTATGACTTCTTGGCAAAGCATTTCCCACATTCCTGGCATTTGAATGGTTTTTCTCCTGTCACTGTGTGGATTCTCTGATGCGTGACAAGGTCTGACTTCTTTCCACAGCACAGCCCACACTGTGGTGTTTCACAAGTTGTGCCTAGTGCACAAAACATTTCCCACAGTCCTTGCAGATATATGTGTGTCTCATGTGTGGGCTTTCTCATGTGCAGCAAGGTTTGAATTGTGAGCAAAACATTTCCCACACTCCTGGCATTTATAAGGTTTATCCCCTGTATGGACTCTCCGATGCATTACGAGGCATGACCTCTGTGCAAAAGATTTTCCTCACACCTGGCCACTGCAGAAGGGGCTGGACTGGATGGCCCTTGGGGGTTATTCCTTCAGGGTAGAAGAAGAACCTGGCCTGGATGGCTCTTGGGGGTCCCGTCCCTCTCTAGGCCCCTATGTATTCCTTCAAGACAGAAGAAGGGGCTGGCCTAGATGGCCCTTGGGGGTCCCTTCCCTCTCTAGGCCCCTATGTATTCCTTCAGGGCAGAAGAAGGGGCTGGACTGGATGGCCCTTGGAGGCCCCTTCCCTCTCTAGGTCCCTATGTATTCCTTCAAGGCAGAAGAAGGGGCTGAACTGGATAGTCCTTGGGGGTCCCTTCCCTCTCTAGGCCCCTATGCATTCTTTCAAGGCAGAAGAAGGGTCTGGACTGGATGGCCCTTGGGGGTCCCTTCCCTCTCTAGGCCCCTATGTATTCCTTCA
>NC_056523.1:12863508-12863629 GCF_019175285.1 Sceloporus undulatus
AGGCAGAAGAAGGGGCTGGACTGGATGGCCCTTGGGGGTCCCTTCCCTCTCCAGACCCCTATGTATTCCTTCAGGGCAGAAGAAGGGGCTGGACTGGATGGCCCTTGGGGGTCCCTTCCCT
>NC_056523.1:12863639-12871086 GCF_019175285.1 Sceloporus undulatus
ATCTAGTCCCCTATATATTCCTTCAGGGCAGAAGAAGCTGGACCTGATGGCCCTTGGGGGTCCCTTCAATCTATAGGACTTTATGTATTGCTGCACGGTAGAAGAAGGGGCTGGACTGGATGGCCCTTGGGGGGTCCCTTCAAAAAAGGGAAAAGAGAGGATCCCAACAGTTATCGTCCAGTTAGTCTGACATCAATACCAGGAAAGATTCTAGAGCAGATCATTAAACAGATGTTTATTACACTATACTCTTAACGTGCTACTATTCCACTTTGACTCCTCTAGCTGCCTCCTGTTGCATTCTGGGATTTGCAGTTTTAAGGAGGGGTATTTAGAATTCTCAGGCTGGCCTAGATGGCCCTTGGGGGTACCTTCCCTCACTAGGCCCCTATGTATTCCTTCAGGGTAGAAGAAGGGGCTGGACTGGATAGTCCTTGGGGTCCCTTCCCTCTCTAGGCCCCTATGTATTCCTGCGTGGCAGAAGAACGGCCTGGACTTTATGTCCCTTGGGGGTCCCTTCCATCTCTAGGACTCTATGTATTCCTGCATGGCAGAAGAACGGACTGGACTTTATGTCCCTTGGGGTTCCCTTCCATCTCTAGGACTCTATGTATTCCTGCATGGCAGAAGGAGGGGCTGGACTGGATCCAATCCAAGCCCTTTATTATTCCATGCAGGAGCTCTCCCTCGAAGCCCAAGCGGACTCTGCTGAAAGACCTCCAAGGGAGGAGACCCCCCCCCCAAAACCCCGAGGCAGTGCTGCATGGACCCTGCTGTGGCTCCCTTTGCAGAAGACAGCCTCCAGAGGCGGAAAGTAGAAAATCAAACTGAAGGAAATGAAAGAATTCCCATAAGAATTGAATGGAAGGATTCTTCTTTTGCAGATGATGAATGTTTTTTAAATGCTCTTTTGTTCTCCTTCTTAATCCGCCTTTCTGCAAAAGGGATCTCCAGGGCTCGACCGGTTTCCAAGCTGGCCATGCTGCAGCTCAGCTTGGCGTCGGGAGTCATCTCTGCATCCCTTGGCCAGGGGCTCGAACCGGCGACCTGCTGCTGGCCATTTGGCAGCTCAGCATCCCCGACCGTTGCAGAGCTCCTCCTCGCAGTCTTATCCTCTCTGTTGCGGCTCCCTGTGACGTCACTTGGAACACGTGCTCCAGGCCTTGCTCTCCGCCGCCCTCTTCTGGCTGCACTCCAGCTCTGCACCCTCCTCAGACACAAAAGGAAAACACCAGCAAAGAGGCAAAGGAAAAGAGGCCAAATTCAAAACAAAACATGACATTCACAGCAAAACAAAAAGACACCCATTAAAAGTCTAAAATAAAAAATAACATCAGATCAAAAGAAAAGTAAGAAAATTAGAAAGACATTTTAAAAACTCAAAAATCAGAGCATCAGGGCTTTCCATCTACAGGACCCTATGTATTCCTGCATGGCAGAAGAAGGGGCTGGACTGGATGGCCCTTGGAATTCCCTTCCATCTACAGGACCCTATGTATTCCTGCAGGGCAGAAGAAGGGGGTGGACTGGATGGCCCTTGGGATTCCCTTCCATCTCTAGGACTCTCTGTATTCCTGCATAGCAGAAGAAGGGGCTGGACTGGATGGCCCTTGGGGATCCCTTCCATCTACAGGACCCTATGTATTCCTGCATGGCAGAAGAAGGGGCTGGACTGGATGGCCCTTGGGGTTCCCTTCCATCTCTAGGACTCTCTGTATTCTTGCATGGCAGAAGAAGGGGCTGGACTGGATGGCCCTTGGGGTTCCCTTACATCTCTAGGACTCTCTGTATTCCTGCATGGCAGAAGAAGGGGTTGGACTGGATGGCCCTTGGGGGTTGCTTCCCTCTCTAGGCCCCCATGTATTCCTTCAGGGCAGACGAAGGGAATGGATTGGATGGCCCTTGGGGAGCCCAACTGTTACATGGAATTGGTTGACCGGACGAACCCAAAGGGTGCTCAACAATGGCTCCTTTTCTCCTTTGCATACCTCCAAAGAGACCAGAAGCAGCTTTATTTTGGCAGTCTGTAACAGGCCAAAGTAACAGAAATGGTTAAACTTTTCACTCTAATAAGGCAGTTTGACACCACTTTTGACAAGCTATGGCTCCATCTTACAGAATCCTGGGATCAGTAGTTTTGCAAGGCATCCCCAGCACTCCATGGCAAAGAAGGTTAAAGACCTTATAAAACTACAAAACCCAGGATTTCATAGGATGGAGCTGCAGCACTTCAAGTGGTGTCAAACTGCATTATTCCTGCAGTGCAGATGCACAATAATGCAGTTTGACACCACTTTTAACTGCCAAGCCTCCATCCTACAGAATCCTGTGATCTGTAGTTTTGTGAGGAACATCACCAGCACTCTTTGGCAAAGGAGGCTAAAGACCAGAGTTGCCAATTTCCGGGGAATTCCCTGGAATCCAGGGAATTTAATTAATTTCTTTCTGGGGATTTTGACTGATTAATAATAATAAATATTGGGGAATTCTGGGGGTTTTGGTTAAACATTCTGGGGAATATCTTCGAGGCTTGTTGGCAACACTGCTAAAGACCTTGTAAAATCCCAGAATTCCACAGGATGGAACTAGAGCACTTAAAAGTGGTGTCAAACTGTGTTATTTCTATAGCATAGATACACCCTGAGAAGTCTAAAAAGCCCTCCACCAAACTAGAAATCGCAGGTTTCCATAGGATGGAGCTACAGCACTTAAAAGTGGTGTCAAACTGTATTATTCCTACAGTGTAGATGCACCCTTGGTTGACCTCTTTTCCCAGCTGGTTTCCCTGTTCAGAAATGGCTCTTCATGTGGGAGCCAGGCATACTCATCCACTCCCTGCTTTTACCTCCTTCAGGATGTTTTAAGAGCCTTGCTTCATGCTGCTTTTTTTAGCAATGAAGTCCTGGGTAGTGTTTCCAAAGCACCCCTTTCAATGTTGCACCGCTTCCCTTCAATGCTTGTGTTTTATTGGCCAAAAGCTGGCATGCCACTTCCTACCATGTCACTGAAGCCAAGCCAAGGTGCTGGCATGACAAACCCAAGCCCATCCAATCTATTGTAGGAGCAAGTGGATGAGTGGCAATTATACTTTTGTGTACATTTTTCAGTATACTAGACATTGCACCACTGTACTGGACACAAAGAGCTAGACAGTTAAGGTAGAAGATAAGAAGAAAATGCATTTGAGAAGTGTTGCTGGAGAAGAATGCTGAGGATCCCATGGACAGCCAAAAAGACAAAGGAAGGTCAAAGCTGAAAGTGCAAAGGCAGGATTAATGTGGACCATAAAGAAAACAAAAATAATAACCACAGAAGAAATAGGTGTTTATTACATGAAGGAGACCAGGAGTTTATCTGAATATCCCAGAAAAATAACCGAATTATGTGGAACGATTTCACATGATGTTGCACAAAACCTGCCATTAAGGTAGTCACAAAGAAGCATTAACACACATCTTTTTATTTTGGGATTTCAACCGCAATGCATTTCCGATATCACTTTATATGCGCAATTGCGTATGTGAATCATTTGCACAGTTACTTGCCATTTTCGCTTTATTCACGGGATGCTTTAAATGCACTTAATCTCTCTTTAATGCCAAAATTAGCCCCAGTGTGATAAACTACATACATAAAATCAGTTTAGGAATTTATCACACAGGGAAAATCAGAGGGTTAAACTCATTCTCCCTAGAAAGTTGTGCACTCGCTGTGAAGATTTTCACACGACGTTGCGATTAAAGAGGATTTATCCTGGGACTAACTGTGATAAACTCCCTAGAGAATGAGGAAATCGGAACAGTAAGAGTTCCTGTACTTTCATCCAAATATTGACCACAATGGAGACTGCAGTCAAGAAATCAGAAGAAGATAAGAAATTGGAAGGGCAGCTATGAAAGAACTAGACAAGATCCTAGAGTGTAAAGATACACAGCCCAACGCTAAAGTTAGCATTGTTCAAGGCAAGGTATTCCCTGTTGTTGGAGGTTTTTAAACAGAGGCTGGATATCCATCTGTCAGGGATGCTTTGATTGAGAGTTCCTGCATGGCAGAATGGGGTTGGATTGGATGGCCCTTGCGGTCTCTTCCAACTCTATGATTCTATTTTTTTGTGTTAACTCAAGTAACTGGGGTTGCATCAGCACTGCAGAAATAATGCAGTATGACACTGCGTTGGACTATGGATGTGGAGACCAGGGTTCGAATCACAGCTCAGCCATGGAAACCCATTGGGTGGCCTTGGGCAAGTCACACTCTCTCAGCTTCAAGGGAAGGCCATGGCAAACCTCCTCTGAAGAAACTTCCCAAGAAAACCCCATGATAGGGTCCCAATAAGGTGGTCATAAGTTGGAAACCACATGAAGGGCCACAAGAACAACAACAGTAGCAACAACAACAACTGCCCTCCATTTCAAGGGCTTCTTTTTCACTTCCAGTGAGGTTGTTTCCCCAGAGCAGCACGGAAGGCTTTTGCGGTTGCACTGCCAGTTCTCGGGTTTGGCTTTAGTCACGTGACAAGAAGCAGAATGGCCGGCCGCTTTAAGAGCTAAGCGGGCCGAAGAAAGACTAGCGGTGTCACATGCAAAAGGTTCCCTCTGGAAACATGACCCCAGGTCTCTTGTGACCTCAAATCCTCTCCTTCTTGAAAGGCAAAGGTGGAGAACGGGTGAGAACTGCAGGTTTTGGGCTGAGAATGTAAAAATACAGAGGCAGCAGCAAGGAAGGGATGGGGGAGGCAGGGAATCTGCTGAAAGGAGTGCAAAAATAAGTGGGAAGGGGGTTGAGTGAGTGTTTTCCAGTGGATCTGAAAAAGGATTTTAAGACTCCCAGTTATCTAACAAAAGGAGCAACAACTGTAAATACTAAGTGATGGAATGACAGCTTGTTGTAACCAGGAATGGATTTGTGTGTGTAGAAAAAGACTGTGGGCTTAACCCAGTTTGGGTCATTCATTTACTAAGGTGCATCTACATTGTAGAAATAATGCAGTTTTGACACCTCTTTATGTAATAATAAATAATAATAAAAACTTTATTTGTATACCGCCTTTCCGCAATGATCTTTAACTGCCCTGGCTCCATCCTGCAGAATCCAAGGATTTGTAGTTTGGTGAGGCATCACCAACATCCCTTGGCAGAGAAGGCTAAAGACTTTTAGCTAGACTACTCTGTGACCCAAGTTACTTTCTGCCTTCACAAAACAAACACATTTTTAATTTTTTAAAAAATCAGAACAGTTAAAACAGCTCAGTTGTAACGTAACCTAACTTTCCGATCATCCATTTTAGTCCTGTCTCGCCTCGCTTGATATGGTTTTGACTGCACCTCCATGTGATCTAACAATGTTTCTGTCACTTTTCCAGCTTTCACAGCCAGGAGGGAGAAAGAAATCATCTGGCTTTACCCCGATCCAATGTCTGTAGGAAATGGAACCATTGGCTATAGTAGCAGAGCTGTCTCAGGTATGTAGATGGGGTGACACTAATCCAGATGGGCACAAAGTGGAGTTTAGTGCATTGGTCTCTATTTTCCATTTCACTACAAAGGAATCTAGTGTTTAAGGTGCAAAATTAGAGTAATAGAATCATAGAGTTGGAAGAGAGTTCAAGGACCATCCAGTCCAACCCCCTTCTGCCATGCAGGAACACACAATCAAAGCACCCCTGTCAGATGGCCAGGGCCAAGGTCTGTTTAAAGACCTCCAAAGAAGGAGACTCCACCACTCTCCGAGGGAGTTTGTTCCACTGTCAAACAGCTCTTACAGTCAGGAAGTTCCTCCTGATGTTGAGGTGGAATCTCTTTTCCTGCAGCTTGCATCCATTCCTCCAGGTCCTATTTTCTGGAGCAGCAGAAAACAAGCTTGCTTCATCCTCAGTATGGCATCCCTTCAAATATTTTAAAAGGGCTATCATGTTCCCCCTCAACCTTCTCATCCCCAGTCTAAACATACCTAGCTCTCTAGGTCGTTCCTCATAGGGTGTGGTTTCCAGACCCTTCACCATTTTGGTGGCCCTCCTCTGGACACTCTCCAAGTTGTCAACATTCTTTTTTGAATTGTGGTGCCCAGAGCTGGACACAATATTCCAGGTGGGGCCTGACCAAAGCAGAATAGAGTGGCACTGTTACTTCCCTTGATCTAGACACTATACGTACTTCTATTGATACACCCTAGAATTGCATTGGTTTTTATAGCTGCTGCATCATGCTGTTGGTTCATGTTCATCTTGTAATCTACTAGGACTCCTAGATTCCTTTCACATGGCCTGTTGTCAAACCAGGTGTCCCCCATCCTGTATTTATACATTTCATTTTTTCTGCCTAAGTACAGTACCTTATATTTCTCCCCGTTGAAGTTCCTTTTTTGTCTTGGAGGGGGAAGATAAAGACAAGGAGGGTGCTTGGAGCCTCTGCTTGAGGGAAGAGGAGGAGTAGAGCTATTTCCTTATAAAATGTTAAAATATGTATATCCATGAATGTGTGGACAAAAATACACACACTAAACAAACAAAATCTTTTTATTCATATATAGTCAGCCTTCCATATATCCACAGATTTCAGCATCCATGGCTTGAAAGTATTTTAAATATATTCAGATTCCAAAAGGCAAACCTTGATTTTGCTATTTTATATAAACGACACCATTTCACTACACCATTTGTAATTAATGGGACTTGAGCATCCACGGACTTGGGTTATCCATGGGGGGTCATGGAACCAAACCCCAGCAGATACCAATAGACCACTGTACAATATCAAGCGGTGTGTGTCTGGGAGATGTGGTTGAAACATTAAAACTTTCCTCATCTCTGGCCATTTTGAAGGTGGCTTATATGGCTGAAAGATATACAAACAGGACTAGCCCAAGAAGAAATTACTCTTTGGGTTGCCAGATTTTGATGAAGGCTTGATAGTTAGAAAAACATATGAGAGAACTGTGGAACTCCCTTCCTCTCTCTCCTTCTTGTCCTTCTGTTTGCAAGTGAAGACTTGTTTTTATTCCAACAGGCCTTGGGGAGCTGACCATTTATAAGTAAAAGTCTTTTAAGAGCGGCTGTAAAGTTTTTAATTCTTGTCTTTTTTAATTGTTTAAATCCTGTGGGTAGCTGAAATATGTTTAATAAAAACTTTTTTGTATATTTTAGCCATATGTCTGTTTATCTGTTTCAGTTTTTGGATGAAGCCCAAAGGGGTGTCCATCACAGAGATCCACCAAGTTGCAGAAGCCCACAGCAACCAAGATCCTTAGTGCAGATAGCCCTCCATATCCACCAATTTTTTTATTCATGGATTCAAGCATTTTTTTATCCATGGATTCAAATGTTCAAAAGATACGTAAATTACAAAAAGCAAACCTTGATCTTGATATTTTATATAATAGACACCATTTTACAGTGGCCTGTTACAGACAGCCAAAATAAAGCTGCTTCGAGTCACAGTGGAGGTACAGT
>NC_056523.1:12871486-12883209 GCF_019175285.1 Sceloporus undulatus
CCACTGTGACTCGAAGCAGCTTTATTTTGGCTGTCTGTAACAGGCCAGTGTCATTGTATATAGTGGGACTTGGGCACCTCAACATTAGGAGGAACTTCCTGACAGTAAGGGCTGTTCGACAGTGGAACACACTCCTTCTTCGGAGTGTAGTGGAGTCTCCCTCTTTGGAGGTCTTTAAATGGAGGCTGGATGGCCATCTGTCGGGGATGCTTTGATTTGGATTTCCTGCATGGCAGGAGGTTGGACTGGATGGCCCTTGCGGTCTCTTCCAACTCTATGATTCTATGATCCATGGATTTTTATATCCACAAGAGGATCCTGGAACCAAATCTCAGTGGATACCAAGCGCTCATTGAATTTGCACCACATGTTTCCCCTCGGTGTTCCTTTTCTTTCTTAGGTGGGCAGTGTGGATTTTGAGGATGTTGCTGTGTATTTCACTGAGGAACAGTGGGCTCTGCTGAATCCAAGAGAAAAGGCCTTATACCGGGACGTCATGCAAGAAAATTATGAAAAGGTGGCCTCATTAGGTAAGCACCTTCTTTCTTCCCTGCTGCTTTTCATGTACAGTCAGCCCTCCTTATCCACTGATTTTTTTTATCCATGGATTCAAGCATCCATGGCTTGAAAATATTCTTTGAAAGTATAAATTCTGAATAGCAAGCCTTGATTTTTCATTTTATATAACAGACACCATTTTGCTCTGCCATTATAGTTCATGGGGCTTGAGCATCCATGGATTTTATTATTCACAGGGGATCCTGGAACCAAATCCCAGAGGATAACAAGGTCCCACTGTATTTATTTCAAGCCAAGGTGGGGAACCTGATGTTTTGTGGTTGAATCCAGCCTTCTGGGCTTTCCCAAATGGGCATGCCTCTTCCTACAATCACAATACCACTCTGTGGTTGTTTCCCAGCTTTAGTACAGGGTTTTCACTCATCTTAACAGTTTGAAATACCTCTTCTGTAGCTTTATTGTTGGAAGTAGGAGCTTTCCATTAAATAAGTTGGTCTTTTTGGTCTTATTCCTTTTGTATTTGGCCCCACCAACACTGGAACATGGCCCCTAAGAACTTGGTTCTTGTTCTTGTGTGCCTCCAAATCATTTCTACATTATGGTGACCCTAAGGCAAACCTATTATGGGGTTCGAACCTGTATAATCACTTCTGAGCTTTTGTACTTTGTGAGTTTTTGACTATGTTTTGCATCTGTTATAAGCTGCTTTGAGTCCCAAATGGGAGGAAAGGTGGTATATTAATAAATGCACTCATCCCTCCACATTTGCAGCTTTGACTTTTGTGGCTTTGATTATTCACAGATTTTATTAATGAGTTCTCTCTAGAAATATCTAGGTCCTCCAGCACAAGTCTATGGTCAACCTTAACCAAAAGTTGCACTGAAGGACCTAGAGATTCCTAGAGAGAACACTTTTCTAGGCATTTGTAGCATCTCCAGCGCAAGTCTATGGTGAATGTCTGGCAGATGTTGACCACAGAGTTGGACTGGAAGACCTAGAGATTCCCAGAGAGGCATTCTCTCAGGTAAAAACATAATGATTTTGTTATTTGCGGTTTTTACCATTCACGGGGGTCCTGTGCCCCTAGCCCCAGTGAATGTGGAGGGATGAGTGTACAGTATTGTAATTATACTCAGAGGGACTTGATTATCCCAAGACATTTTCTGCCTGAGCTAAAATAGCTAATGCAAGCCTGTATTTACCCAACTCAGGTTCCTTAGCACCAAGACCAGACATGTTATATTAGTACCTTAGACATAAAAATCATATAAATGTCTTCTTCCTTTCCTGGTAGTAAAAAGAAATACAATAGATAGTGAATTAAATGACTAAATTGCCTTCTCAGGACATCAATCATGAATTTCCTGAGGTGGTTAATGGTAGAGTTAGGCTGCATTTACACTGCAGAGTTAATACAGTTTCACACAACTTTATCTGCCATGGCTCACTGCTATGGAATTCTGGGATTTGTAGTTTTGTGAGATATTCAGCCTTCCCAGTGAGAGAGCTCTGGTGCTACAACAAACTACAAATCCCAGGATTCCATAGCTTTGAACCATGGCAGTTAAAGCAGTGTCAAACTGCCATTAATTCTGCAGTGTGGCAGCAGCCTTTGTAAGCTCCTTACAGCAAGGAATATGAATGAGTGGTCATCTTAATGTTGTTCTACTATAAACCCCATGATTTCTCACCATTAGCTAGGCTAGCTAGAGCTGATTGAGATTGCAATCCACAATCATCAGGGAGGAACATTCCCCATCCCTGAAATGAAGCTGGTGGAGTGACTCTTATTTGTTCATGCTTCAGAACCTGAATTCCATCCACTATTTGTTTTCTGCCTGAGCAGGATTTTCAGCGGTCAAACCCAGTTTGATCTCCCAGCTCGAACAAGAGGAAGACCCATGGGTTCCAGGTCCATCAGTCATGGAAAAGGAGGTTTTACCAGAGCCTGACTCAGGTAAGGGAAGGAATCTGGTCAATATGGAGGCAATATGGAGCACCACAGTTGAAAAAGGATGTGGACAAGCTGGAGCGTGTCCAGAGGAGGGTGACCAAAATGGTGAAGGGTCTAAAAACTGTGGCCTGTGAAGAGCAGCTTAGGGAGCTGGGTATGTTTAGACTGGAGAAGAGAAGATTAAGAGGTGATATGATAGCCCTGCTTAAATATTTGAAGGGGTGTCATATTGAGGATGGAGCAAGCTTGTTTTCTGTTGCTCCAGAGAACAGAACACAGAGCAATAGATTTGAACTACAGGAAAAGAGATTCTACCTCAACATTAGGAGGAACTCCCTGACAGCAAGAGCTGTTCGACAGTGGAACACAGTCCTTCAGAGAGTGGTAGAATGTACTTCTTTGGAGGTTTTTTAACAGAGGGTGAATGGCCATCTGTCCAGAGTGTTTGTGTATTTCTGCATGGCAGAGGGTTGAACTGGATAGTCCTTGAGATCTCTTCCAGCTCTATGGTCCTATGCATTAAATAGTGGTGTAAATTTGGCTCTTCCTCTCTCCTGCATGGTCCTGTTTGCTTCCTTACCATCTTCTTATGCCTCTATGGTGAACAGAATTTCCTGATGTGATCATAAAACTGGAGCAAGAAGAGGAGCAATGGGTCCGGAGTCACCAGAATTGTACAGACAATTGGTCTTTCCCAGGCACCAGCTCAGGTGAGGGGTAACACTTGAGGCCCAAAGGATGTTTAGGAATTCAGTGTCTCATATTATACCCTGATGTTTCTCACAAGCTACAAGAAAAGAGATTCCATCTCAACATTAGGAAGAACTTCCTGACAGTAAGGACTGTCAGACAGTGGAACAAACTCCCTCGGAGTGTAGTGGAGTCTCCTTCCTTGGAGGTCTTTAAGCAGAGGCTGGATGGCCATCTGTCGGAGATGATTTGATTTGGATTCCTGCATGGCAGGGGGTTGGACTGGATGGCCCTTGCGGTCTCTTCCAACTCTATGATTCTATGATTTACTTTCTATGATTTACATAATTCAAGGCAGCTTACTCACCCACCTACAAAGGCAGCAGTAAGAAAGAAAATATAATATGACAAAAACAGAGATAGGTGAAAAAGAATGAATAACCACGGAGGGTACCAACAAAAGGTAAAAAATGTAGCGAGCGACATCATAAACTAATGGAGAGACCAAGGGTTATTAAGCAAAACCCAGCAGCAACCATGATGGTAACATATTATTGTGGAAGGCAAGCGATAAAATCCAACCTCTTATAGCCAAAACTTTACAAGGTGATTGGAGGAGGTGGATTTTGCTATATTTAGGGAGTTGCCTTGAATTAAACCAGGTTACAAGAGCTGTCTATGAAGGGATAGGCAAAGTGTGGCCTGTGGGTTCATGCAGACCTTGTGGACCCACAGCTCTGGCTCCTGAAACCCCCCCCCAAAACTAAATAAATAAAAATTAAAAAATCAGGGAAATTAACAGCCAATTTTTTTTGCCCTAAATCCGCTCCAAATCTACTGAAACCACAAAAGCCATAGACTAAAAGAAAAATTGTTTGAGTTTTTTTTCCAGGGCAGTTTTTCCAGGCAATTTTTTATCCTAAAGCCACAACTTTTTTTTGGTCTGAAACCATAGCAGTTTTTTTTTTCTCGTCCCTCCAAAGCCCCCTAAACCTCCCCAAATCACAAGCCTCAAAAAGTCAACAAAAAAAGAAGCTGGAAGTGACATTGCACTACTTTGGGCATGCCAAAATGTGTCCCACCAAGCAAACACAGCTTGAAACAATGGCTTGTACCCTTTGTGCAGATGTCCACTGCTGGTAATGGGGTTACCAGTTGAGCTGATCAGTAGTAGCTTGAGATCTTCCTGGCTTTGTAGAGCGTGAACCAATATGATCAAGCATTAATAGTTCTTAAACTAGAAGGCTTTTCTCCCATTTTAATACAGAAAAGGACCTGGGCCTGATCCACTGACATGGCAACAAATTTATGACAAAACTATCTATTATTATCAGTAAGTAGTTATTTGTGAGTTTTTCAGCCTATGTGCCCATTTTCTAAAAGGGTTTATTCATGACGTTTCACCAGCATCTGTGGCTGGCATCCAGGAATAAACCCTTCTAGAACATGGCCACATAGCCCGAAAAACCCACAAAAAACTATAGATGCCAGCCATGAAAGCCTTTGACTTCACATTAAATTAAAACAGTTTTCAAAAGGCCATTCAAATATAGTACTAATGATTAAAAAATACAATACAACACACCCTAATTAAAAGACTTTCTTCAACAGATAATCTTGAGATTTAGATTACAGGTGACAGCGGAGTTATACCTGCTAAATATGATAGTTTAGAAGATAAAAGGAAAGGAAGTGCAATGATTTAATTAGATACATGGTAACAGCAGCGAGAGTGGTATTTGTTGGATATTAGAAAAAAGATACTTTAGCAGATTGTGTGGAATGGTTAGAGAAATTGTTGAAAATCACAGAAATTGATAAATTATCTTTCTAATCATTTAATTAGCAAGAATACACTGGAAGTCTTACATGGGGACCTTTTATAGACTATGTAAAACAAAAAGGAGAGGTTATTATTTTAGGTTTTTGAGCTATAATTGGTAAAGTTCGGTTTTTCCATGTTAATATGTAGCAGAAAGAAATGTAGCTTAGTGAAGATAATATTAAAGAAAACTATTTTTGTTTTTTATTAACTTTAGAGGGGACTTTAGTATAAGTACTAAGATATCCAGAGAGAAGTGGGAAGTCTTTTATTTTTATTTTTAGTAGGGATGGAGGGTGGGTGGAGGGGAAGGTTTGTAGGGATGTATTTTAATGTTTTTTTTCTTTTTTGTGTGTGTTTTATGTTTTAGAATGCCTTTAGTTCTGTATTTTATAATCTCAATAAACATTGTTTTTAAAAAAGACTTTCTGCAACAGTTAGTTAACTGTTGAAGGCCACAGAAAGGTCTTTTCCTGCTGTAGAGAGAGAACAAAGATGGGGCCACTAGTATGGCTGCTTTTCCTATGCTGGCTGAACATTACCTGTGACTTCTGTTTTACCTTATTTTTTGGTTTTTATTTTTAATGCAGGATATGCTAACATGAAAATCAAACAAGAATGGGAAGAAGCTCCTTGGATTCTGGATCACACAGGATATGAAGACCGTGTGAATATCACTGCCGATCAGTTAGGTGAGACAACAGCACATCTAATGTGGGAGATCAGATTCAGGTTTTGATCCAGATTTTTAACACAGACATAATTTCTCATGGCCACTCCTAATTTTGTTCTATGGGCATCCAGGGAACAGGGGAGGCTGTCTTATGATAGGTCAAATTGTGGATCCATCTTGCTCTGTACTGCCTAATCTGACTTTCTGTGACTTCGATACAATGAACCTTTGTATCCACTGTGGTTTGGTTCCAGGACCACCAATGGATACCAAAATCTGTGGATGCTCAAATCACATTAAATACAATGGCATAGTAAAATGGTGTATAAAGTGGCAAATCAAGAATTTATATATTTTTATATATTTTTAAAATATTTAAAAGCTTGAATCTATGATAAAGCATCCATGGAAACAGAGAACCAACTGTATTAGTATTCAGAGAGAGGCAAAATAACCCTGTGGAACAAAGTTATCTCTAACCTCCTCTTCCTTTTCTTCTCTATTTATGTTTTTTTAAAAAAGAGTTTCCAGGTGTAATAATAAAACTTGAAGTAAAAGAGGAGACATGGGACCCAGATTTTCAGGGTGATGAGGAAGGTGCAGCTGTCTCAGGCTTCCAGTTGGGTAAGGGATGCATACATATCACAGAAACAGTTTCTTTCCAGGTCATTTGTGTATTGTGTTCCAATAGCAAAAAAAAACCCTTTTCTAATTAGAACAGACCATTGAATCAATTGCTGAATAAGTCAACACTGAGATATACCATGTTGATTCAGTAGCTTTGTTGTTGGTGGGGCTAGTAATTATTTAGACCAGCGATGTCCAAACTCTGGCCCTCCAGGTGTTTTGGACTTTAGCTCCCAGAAGCCTCAGCCATCTTGGCTAATGGTCTGGGATTCTGAGAGCTGAAGTCCAGAGGGTCAGAGTTTGGACATCACTGATTTAGACCATTGGTCTTAGGAAAGAGTCCCCCACATTTGCTGAGGTTAGGGGCACAAATGAAAGTGGCAGGGGGGGGCGGGGGGGAACAACTGCAAATAAAAAACTCTTTTTTTACCTAGGAGAACACCTCTCTAGGAATCTCTTGGTCCTCCAGTGCAATTCTGTGGCCAACATCTGGTAGAAATTGACCAGAGAATTGCACTGGAAGACCTACATATGCCTAGAGATGTGTTTTACTCTAGGAATCTCTAGTTCCTCCAGTGTGATTCTGTGGTCAGCTTTTGGGAGAGTCATGCTGGAGGATCTAGAGATTCCTAGATAAAACATATTAATCAAATTCATGAATAATCCGATCCACAAAAGTTAAAGCTGCTAATGAGGAAGGCCAACTGTATAGGCCTGACTACAGTGGGCAGATTAAATTTATTGAAACATGTTAGAGAGCCAGTGTGATGTAGTGCTTAGAGCTGGGGTTCCCAACCTGTGCTCTGAGGAGCCCTTAGGGCTTCATGTGCACTTCCCAGGTGCTCTGTGGCCACCCCAGGAAAATGAAATAAATAAAAATTGAATGAAATTAAAGAATAAGAATATATTTTTATATATACTCCTAAATACTATTAACTTGTAAGGCATAGGGCAGGCCTCTTAGGGGCTCCGCCATAGAAATAAGGGCTCCACAAGTCAAAAAAGTTGGGAATATTTGGTCAGAGTATTCCATGTGTCATAATTATTTGTTTATTTAAACAGGCCATGGACATATGAAAGAAGAATTATTGGGAAGCCCTGGCTTAGAGTAACCATTTATCATTTGGGAGATCTAGTCTACATATAATTTGGAAAATTCTAGTCTACATTGGATATAATGCATCAAACGTGTGTGATGCTCACCCTTTCACCTTATCTAGGGCACCCCCTTGTTGTTATGTGCCTTCAAGCCAACCCTAACAAATGACGACTCTATAAGGGGTTTTGTAGCAAGATTTTTTCAGAGGCAGTTTGTGACTGCTTTCTATTCAGGCTGAGAAAGTGTGAGTTGCCCAAAGTACCAAGTGGGTTTCCATGGCTGAAGGGTATTCAAAACCTGATCCCTTAGAGCCCTAGTCCAACACCCAAACCACTACACCATACTGGTTGTTGGTATAGGGCAACCCCTATTTGTCTTCAAGTGATCACTACTTCTGTGGAAACAGAATAACCAGTCAAACTATATTTGGACTGGGATCCCTTGAATATCCTACTGATTCCAGTAATACTGTATCTGTAGTTTAGATGGAGGCAGTAGCAGAGAGATTTAGTGCGAGTAATCACAAAATTCATCAATATTTGGTCAGAATATTCCTTGTGTCATGATTATTTGATTATTTTAACAGGCTGTGGACATATGAAAGAAAAAGACTATCTTCCATTGGAAAGCATGAATGAAATAGAAAATAATAATACATACTTTGGAACAGCCAAAGGGAATATTTTTCAATATCCAAAGAAGGCATATGTTTCTGTGAATGAAGGCAGAGCCAAGAGGCACCAAGGAAATGCCTTGGGGAAGAAAATAAGAGAGACTCTATCTTATATGGGAAATGAAACTAGTGATGCCAAACCTCAAAATAAAATCTACAAGTCTGGAAGAACACTTCAGAAAGCAAGAGAGCCTTACAAACACTTAGATGGTGAGAAGAGATCTGCTTGGAAATATTACTTGATGACCCACAGAAAAAGCCATACAGGAGATAAACTATATGCATGCCTGGTTTGTGGTAAAAAATTCTTTTGGAGGGCACATCTTATTAGACATGAGATAAACCATACAAGGGAGAAACCATATATATGTCCAGTCTGTGGGAAAAGCTTCAATCAAAGATCCCATCTTATTAGCCACGAAAGAACCCACACAGGTGAAAAGCCGCGTCAATGCTCTGTCTGTGGTAAAAAACTAAGTCGTAAAGCACTTCTTATTAGACACGAAAGAATTCATACAGGAGAAAAACCATATAAGTGCTCTGTATGTGGTAAAAGCTTCTGTCAGAGCTCTGGTCGTATTGCACATATGATCACCCACACAGGAGAAAAACCACACGTATGTTCAGTCTGTGAGAAAGGTTTTAGTCGCAAAGCAAGCCTTATTAGACACGAGAGAATTCACAGGGGAGAGAAACCATATATATGTTCAGTCTGTGGCAAGAACTTCAGTCAGTGCTCTGGTCTTCTTCAGCACGAAAGAATTCATACAGGAGAGATCCCATATCAATGCTCCATCTGTGGAAAAAGCTTCAGTCGGAAAGATTGCCTTCTGGGACACAAGGGAATCCATACAGGAGAAAAACCATATGCTTGCTCCATCTGCGGGAAAAGCTTCAACTGGAAAAGTTACCTGGCAGTCCATGAAAGGAGCCACAATGAAGAAAAATCATATATCTGCTCCATCTGTGGGAAAAGCTTCAACCAAAGATCAAATCTTCTTAGCCACGAAAAAACCCACACGCAAGAAAAAACCTACACATGCTCCATTTGTGGTAAAAGCTTCATTCACAAAGTAAGCCTTATTAGACATGAACGTGTCCATACAGGAGAGACTCCTTATAAGTGCTCTGTCTGCGGGAAAGGGTGCAGTGGGAGAACGAACCTTATTTCCCATGAAAGGACTCACACAGAAGAGCGGCCTTACACATGCTCCTTCTGCGGTAAAAGCTTCAAGCAGAGATCCAACCTTACCAGCCACGAAAGGATCCATACTGGAGAAACGCCTTTTACATGCTCAGTTTGTGGCAAGTGCTTCAGCTGCAAGGCAAATCTTCTTGGACACATGAGAACCCACACAGGGGAGAAACCGTACTCCTGCCCCATTTGTGGGAAATGTTTTGGAAACAAATCGCAGGTGGTTATCCATGAGAGAATTCACACGGGGGAAAAACCATACGCTTGTCCAGTCTGCGGGAAAAGATTCAAACACAGAACAAGCTATACCGAACACCAAAAAATCCACACACAGGAAAAACCGTACACGTGCGCAGTCTGTGGCAGACGGTTCAGTCGTAAGGAGCACTTGATCATCCACGGGAGAATCCACACAGGCGAGAAACCCTATTCCTGCTCCCTCTGCGAGAAAAGCTTCAAACAGAAATCAAGCCTGACTTCCCATGAGAGAAGCCACACCGGAGAGAAGCCACATACGTGTTCAGTCTGTGGTAAAAGTTTCAACCGAAGATCAAATCTGATTCATCACGAGAGGATCCATACAGGGGAAAAACCGCACCCATGCACAGTCTGTGGGAAAAGTTTCAGGAGCAAAGCATATTTGAGGAGGCATGAAAAAATCCACGTGAGATGAAGAACCCACATAGAGAAAGATGCTCTAAAAAACATGCTCTATTTGCAGTGAAAGCTATGGTCAAAAAAGGATGATGAAATAGAAACAGTCCTAAGAGGGAAAGTATATAAATGATGCCCGCTCTTGGGCTTTACATTTAGTCAGAGAACAGCAATACGGGAATGAGTCTTTGCAGACTTCAAGCTTGCGCGTTTCCCCTCTCATCTCTCCTCAGGTGAGGAGAGAACAGATTAGAGGCTATCACTTATATTTTCAACTAACTGCAGTTATTCAGAAAACATATATTTGCCTATGTGGAAAAGTACAATAACATCCAAGATCCACAGAACAGCAATACCTTTATGGGGCCAATCAAATAAAAACATGTTGCAAGCTTTTGAAGCTTCACTAGCTTCTTCATCAGACAAAGATGTTAAAAATCATACAGAAGAAAAGAAAGGGGGAAAATAATAAGATGAAGTTAGTCCCAAACTGAATTTTGTCAAGAAGGGGCTGTTCTAAGTTCAGATGGTTCTGGAGGGAAATTCATGAAGGTGGGATCCTCCTCCTTCTGGCCATGTGGGTATTCCAGGAAAGATAGATAGATAGATAGATAGATAGATAGATATGGCTGGATGCAAAGTCATGGAGGCCTCTTTAGAAATTCAGTGCTCTCAGCTTAACAAAGGAGTCTGTGGCTTCACAAAAGATGGGAGACAACTTGGATCTCAAGAAAGGCATCTCTTTTTGTCTTGCAAATAGAACTTTAAAATTCTTTGTTTCCTGGAGTACCCAAATGGCTACAAGGAGATGAGGCCCACCTGCACTTGACAAAATACAGGCTAACATTGTCTTAATTTTTACTTCTTCCTTCTTTTCTCCTGTATGATTTTTAACATCTTTGACTGAGGAAGAAGCCAGTGAAGCTTCAAAAGCTTGCAACATGTATTTTTTTCACTTGGTTGGCCCCATAAAGGGATCACTGGTTTATGGATTTGGAAGTACAGTGGATCCTGCTATACGTTGGGGTTTGGTTCCAAGATCCCCTGTAGATAAAAACCCATGGAGGCTCAACTCCCATTAAATATAATGATATAGCAAAATGGTGTCCCTTTTAAAAAATGGAAAATCAAGGTTTGATATTCGAAATTTATACTTTTTTTGAACATTTTCAAACCGTGGATGCTTGAATCCATGTATAAAAAAATCCATGTATAAGAAAGGCCAACTGTAATTTTACTTTGTTTGTCTTAACCAAATCAATATGCTTAGTAGTTTTTTGTGGGTTTTTCAGGCTATGTGGCCACGTTCTAAAATAAATTCTGGAATACGGCCACATAGCCCGAAAAACCCACAAAAAACTATGGATGCTGGCTATGAAAGCCTACAACTTCACAATATGCTTAGTTTTATCTATAAATTTGCCAATGTCTGGGCAAAATGCAGCCTTCAAGCTGCACATAGCATCCTCAGCCAGTGGTTCTCAACCATAGGAATGGTTCTATGTTGCTGGTGATCAGAGGACTCTGCACTCACCCAGCCTCCAAAAAACAGTTTTTAAATGGAAGGGGGGGGGGGTAAGTCATTTCTGGTTGGATTTTTTAAAAGTCCATGCAGGTATCTGGAGTCCCAAATCCCTGCACCTCTTGATTTATGGGAGAAACTAGGAATGTAAACCACATTTAGAAGATGGTTTGTGCTCTAGAACACAGTTAGGATTAGGATCAACCACAGTTCTGGATCAAAGCATAGCACGTTAATGTGATTAGCTGAAAATCAAACCGAAAACTTCCAAAGCAGATCAATAAGCATGAAATG
>NC_056523.1:12886209-12887983 GCF_019175285.1 Sceloporus undulatus
CGTTTGAATTTCGCGCCGAAATGAATTTTGTAACCCGAAAAATATTTCGTAACCCGAAACAGTTTTTTCCAATCCAACTTTTTCGTATCCCGGAAATTTCGTAACCCGATCATTTCGTATCCCGAGGCACCACTGTATTAAGCCTTGTATATATTTCCATATAAGAGGGAATATCACTCTAAAGGGAAGAGGGAGAAGCAGGTTGTATGTGAGTGTCTTTAGATAATAAGCTGGTTCCGTGTCAAGAGAGACATTTCTGTCCCCAAATCCATACTCACACTTTGCCTCTCTCTTTCCAGGATCGAGAATGCTGCTTCTTGGATGGCATTCTCCATCATCAGGTGTTTGAAGTGGTGGGATTAAAAATAATTCAACATTATTCAAGTATTAGGATGGACTATTAAATTGAAAGTACCTTTTCTGCCAGTCAAGCAAAAAAGTGGGGTCCTGGGAATGGCCAGGCCACACATGAGGGGGCGGTTTCTCCCTCCAGACCTCCCCCCACATCAAGTCCAAATACCTCCATTTACCTCTGCAGACCGTCTCAAAAATGGTAATGGAAAATTATGTTACATCAGTCCCTGTCACCATTTTGAGAGGCTTCTAGAGGAAAATTGAGGTATTTAAGGTAGTAGGGTATTGTGGGGTGGTTGTATTTTTTTCTGTTTTCCCACAGTTATTGGGGGCCTTTCTATATGATGTATTTTTGCCCTGGATTTTTTAAAAATTGGGGAGATGGGTGAAAGTCTTCAGGGGCCACACAAAAAAAGGTCAATTACTGTGAGGCCATATAGTTACCCACCCAGCTTTTGAGATCAATCTATTCCTTCTTAACCTGGTTTTCTTGCTCCCTTTCTCCGGATCAGGTTCTCCTGATGTACCTGCTCAGCTGGACCAAGAAGAGGAGTCAAGCAGCCTGGATGAGGATGAATCTGAGAGCTCTCCAGAGGGCAGTCCAGGTGAAAGTTTGGCCTGTGAAAGGCCTTTCCCAATTGGGAAAGGATGTCTGAAATAACTTCTTTAATCACTACATCTTCTACTGATTAAAGAATTTCAATAATATTAGTTTTACTTTATTAACGTTTGTATATATTTCCATATAAATGGGAAGATCAGTCTATAGGAAGAAGGAAGAAATATTTTGTGCGTGTGTGTGTGTGTATGTTTATGTGAGTGTTGAGATTATAGACAGGCTTCATATCAGGAGAAGCATTCTTGTCCCAACCCTTGCTCCTACACAGACCTACTTTGCCTCTCTCTTTCCAAGAGCAAATGTGACTTCTTAGATGGCATTTGCCATCTGTAAGTTTTTAAAGTTTTGAGTTTTAACAATAATTCAGCATTCAACATTAGGCTGAACTACCAAAGTGGGGGTACCTTTTCTGCCAGTCAAGCAATATTTCCGATACTTAATGCTCCAGCCAGTCAGCAGCTGGACATGGTAGCCTTACTGACTGCTTCTTCTTGCCGCTTCCCTTCTGTTTAGGATTTCTTGATATTGTAGTAATGGAAGATGATGATGTTGAAGAAGAGGATCAACAGGAGGAAAGTGCAGAAGTCACTGGTGGTCATGCAGGTGAGGGTGTGGTACCTATATTAGGCCTTCCCAGTAGCCTAAACATACACATGTGCTTTTGCTTAGTCACAAGAAGGACCATTGCAGCCTTCACCCCTTCAGAGAAGAAAGGCCTCTGCCTTTCTGCCAGTTTATGTGTCTGCCTACCTGCTTGCTGCTGCTATGGGCTCCCCCCCCCCCCCCCCCCCCCCTCCCTCC
>NC_056523.1:12888008-12911802 GCF_019175285.1 Sceloporus undulatus
TTCTGTATATTGCTATCTGCTTACGAGCTGCCTGGCGAGCCACCCAGGCTGAGGTACTGAGCTAGGAGCCTGGACTAATCAGCCCAACAGCTGACTGTCCCCTTCCAGCCAAGATGATCTACGTCCTGAGGTAGTGGGATCTTTACTGGTGGGATTGCCACTGAAGAGGGGTGACAACTAAACGGAATACCCCCCTTTGGGGATGCCCACTTTTTTGGTTTATCAGAGGCAAAGGCTAGTTTCTTAATTAATCCAACAAAACAAAGCGCTCTTGGTCAGTCAATGGATAGATTGGGAATAGTTCGATTCACCTATGTTAGATGTGTTACATTCCCCCGTGAAAATCAAGTTGGCAGTTTGTGGGTAGTTTTGAATTCAGCCTTGGGCCAGGTTCAGCATGACCAGAAATGAACAGATAAAGTTAGTGTGCCCAACCATGCCACTCTTGAAGAAATGAAATCTGGCCAAGGTAACACATGGTTTTGGTTACATCCCATTTGGATTTACTGTAAGGTGCTCGATGTGTTGAACTTGCCTTTGAAAAACGCTCAGAAATGAATTTCACTGGGCCAAGAGCTGCAGCCTAGTTGTTAATGGGGTGGCTTTAGAGAGCACACAATTCCTCTGTAGCAATTCCCCATGGCTGGCAGTCCAATTCCACATACAATTCAGAGTTCTGGTTTTTTGCCTATAAAGAGTTATATGGTTTTGGGTCCAGGTTATTTGAAGGCCGTATCTCCCTTTATGAGTCTCATGGAGCTCTAAGATGATTTGGAGAGGTTGGTTCTCTTTGTCTCACCACCTTTTTAGGCTGTTTGGTGGGAACAAAGGGGAGGGCCTTCTTATCTGGAAAATTGTATCCCTCTATGTGAAGCTTATCTACGCTCTAAGATCTTTGGGGAAAGGTTTCTCTCAGTACCCACCACCATCTCAGGGGCATTTAGTGAGAACATAGAGAGGAGAGCTTGGGTGATTTGCTTGCAGTTGTGGAAGTCGTTTCCTTAGGATGGTCCCATTGGCCTCTTCCTGTTTGTCTTTTCTACCACCAGATAAAGATCTTTTTATTTAAGGAGGGCAGTTTGTTTTTTGTATGTTGCAGAATGTTAAAGCTTTTAATGGGCCTAGTGTTTTATTTTTATTTTTAAGTCTCTTTTTGTAATCGGTATGTTTAAACTTATTTTTTCATTGTGTTCTTTCAGTTTAATTGTGTTTGTTAATTTTTGTACTAGGAGTTTTTTAAAAAGGTTGTTTGTGCTTTTAAAATCTATACCAACCGTGGGAAAAAAAGGTGGGTTATAAAAAAATAAATTCAAAAAGTGGTGCCCTCCAAATGAGTTCAGTTTAAAAACCTCTCCACATCCCCTAGCTAGTATGATCATTGACACCAGACTAAGGAAGGCTAGATAGGGTGCTCGACTTGCTTCACTAGGCTTTCTATTCATGGATTGAAGAAATCACAGGTCATTAATCATATGTTTTTAGTTGATTAAATTGCATGCATTCCCACCCACACCACTCCAAAAAAGGAAAAATCACTCTAAAGGAGACAGCAAAAAAAAAATTTTTTGTGCTTAGATGATGCATGTCTTGTTATAATAAGTGGAGGCATCGTGTAAGAAGGCATCCCTACTTTCCTGCCTTTCTCCAGAGGAGGGTCCTCTCCTAAGATGGGTTTGCCATGAATATAAACATAAGCTGAAAAATAAACTGAGGACTTTTTGGTCAATTGTTCAAAATATTCCAGCAAGGCAGTGGAACTGTGGCACTTTGATCCATGTGATCAGTCTGTTTTCTTCTCAACGTAGTTTTCTTACTTATTTCTCTGGATCAGATTTTCCTAATGTGCCTTCCCAGTCGGGACCAAGAAGAGGACCCTGTAGCGTGGATGAGCGGAGATCAGAGAGCTATCCAGAGACGAGTGCAGGAAAGGTATGCCCTACAAAGGGTCTTTCCTGGTTGGGGAAAGTGGTGGCTACAAAAAATATCTTTATTTATCACTGGGTTTACTTTACTAGTTGAAGAAATCTTAACTTATTAAAATAGTAATTTGTGTTGTGTTAAATTTTGCATATTCCAAAGGGGGCAAGTGGGGAAAACAAAGGTGGAAATGATTTTTGTTGGGTTTATAGGCGGCAAAGATATCAGGAATGGCTTCCTGTTCCCAGTGCCCCCTCACCACCACAATCTTTGCTCCTCTTCTAAGAAAATTGTCTCTTTTAGATCGAATTTGCCATCTGCAGTTTTTTCAAAGTTCTGACATTGTAAAAACAATTCACTGTATTCAGATTATTAGGCTGAACTACCAAAACTGGGGTCACCTTTTCAAGCAGATGCCCAAAAGGCTGAGTTCTGGGCTGGACTGCTTCATCTTTTCTTTTCCTTTTCCCTTCAGGATTTCCAACATGATAATGAATGGAAGAAGATGAGGAGGAGGATCACTTGCAGGAAACTGCAGATGCTACTTGGTGGTCATGCAGGTGAGGATGTGGTACCATATTCTGAGACCATGATGAGGCTATCTGGTAGGACCTTGTGTGGTGTCAAGGATCTCGGGTGGAGAGTCCTTCTGCTTACTTGATTCCTTTTAGCTGAAGATGCCAACGAGTTGAACTATGCCGGAGCTGAACTTGTGTCGTATGCAGGGCATGTGTTTCTACCATGGAGTTATGACCTGTGCCCAATATTACTGGGCATTTGGGATTGAATTGGTTACTTCTTCTATCTGGTGGATGTGCTCTGCCACCAGTTTATGGGCCTACCCTTCAAATTACTATTTATTTGGGGATCTATTAATTCCCAGAAGCCTAGGTAGACATGTGTACTTATGTTTAGTTTACAATAAGAACAAGGACAGACTTGCTGAAGCCCTCCGAATGAGTTTGGACTGCAATCCCAGTTTCCCAACCAGTGTGGTTATTGCCACCACGCTGAGGTCCTCGGATAAGGAGTAACACCTTGCATCACTAGGGTAGGCCTGCCTTGCCAATGTTTAAAGAAATCACAGGTTTTAAAGAAATCATATGTTTTAGTGGATTAAATAATCCATACTTTCCACAAAAAAGGGAAGGCCATATCTCTAAAGGAGAAGTAAACTCTCCTTAGACAACCCATGGCCTGTCACAGAAGGTATCCATTTAAGAATGGTACTCTGGCTCTCTGTTCTTCATTCAAGAAATATTCCAGAGTCAGTTTGCCCACAAATGAATGAAAGGAATATGGTGAAACCTGCTAACCTCTCCCTCTTCTTGTATTGTTTAGGATTTTCCTAACATAACACAAAGATGGGTTGTGTAACAAAAACCTGCGAGGAAGGTGCAAGTGCTGCTGGCAGACCAATCAGGTGAGGGGAAATAACTTATCATGGAGGTGTCTCCAGGTTCTGGCATTCTTATAAAATTTATTTTAGCATAATTAAATTTAACTATTATTAAATTTCTTACATGCTTCTTAATAAAATTATATTAAAAAGGCTGGGGACAGTTTTTTATGTAATAATTTGTAATTATTTTACTGTCCTGCCTTTCCCTATCTAATAATACTACACTACTTGCTTGTGTTAATCTACACTGTTAAGTTTATCTGTAATCCTACTGAATGTCACTTGTGGAATGAGTATCATGGATTGAACAGTATATACAGTTTTTCCTTCTCGTTTTGCTGGTTTCTTGCATTTTTTTTCTGAGTTTGCTTGGATACCATGCTTATTGCTGTGGCTAAATGCACAATTGTGATCCCCATCATGCTGAAGTATGCACATGTCCAATATTTTTTTGGAGGCTGCAAATTACTCAGAAGTGTACATAATTTTGTTGAACTAAAATTCTTCCTCCGTAAGCCTAGCAATTTACCTGTTTTCTGTGTTTGTTCTTCACCCAAAGATAACTGGAGGGAAAGCAAATCATTCAAAGGCTTGAAAAATGAAAAACATTTTCCTTACAGTTTCACTCCTGTAAAGCACTTGCTAGCAGGATTTAAAAAACAGGAAAACTGCCAGAACCATGGAGAAAGCTTTACTCAGAGTTTCATACTTTTGACACCTCAGGCAATTCACTCAACTGAGAAAAACCGTATGAAATCCAGGCTTGTGGAAAATATTTTTCCTCATAAGTCACTTTTGTAAGCCTGAGACAGGTCCATACAGATGGGAAACCATATGAATGCCAGGAGTGTAGAAAAACAGTTTCCTTACTTACGGAGCTTGTGAACCACTGGAAAGTCCTATGGGATGATCGGGGAGAAACGCATGTAAATGCCAGGAGTGGGAGGGATGTTTTCTCAGAATCAATCTCTTGCAAACTACAAGAAAGAATACTGGGAGACAACAAAATGAATGCCGAGATGTGGGAAATGTTTTTCTTACAGCTCATACCTTGGAAGGCACCAGAAAGTCATGGAGATAATATCAATTCAGAAGATAAACCATATAAATTGCGGAGTGTGGGAATGCTTTGTTCCAGTGCTTATCTTGGGAGGCATATGAGAGTCCACTCAGGAGTAAAACCATATAAATGCCAGGAGTGTGGGAAATCTTTTTCTTTCAGTTCACATCTTGTAATCACAAGAGAGTCCACACAGGAGAGAGAACATACAAATGCCAGGAATGTGGAAAATCTTTTCGCTTCCAGTCCACAACTTGCCACACCACCAAATGGTCCACACAGGGGGAGAAACCATATAAATGCCAGGAATGTGGGAAATGTTTTAACCCAAGTTCACACTTATGGGTCACCGAAGCATTCACACAGGTGAGAAACCATAGACTGCCAAGAATGTGGCAAAATGTTTTTGCTCGCAGTTCAGACTTGTTGTACCACTGGTGAGTCCACACAGGAGAAAACCATTTAATGCGAGGATGTGGGAAATATTTTGCCCGAATGGACACCTTAAGATCCACAAGAATACACACAGGGAGAAAAACCCTATGATGCCTGGAATGTGGAAAAGGTTTTGCTCGCAACTCAGAGCTGTGAGCCATCAGAAAAGTCCAGGCAGCATGGAAATCCTATTGATGCCAGTAATTTCTAAAATGTTTCCTGCCACCTCTGGTCTTGTATACTACGGGCAAATCTACACAGGAGAGAATCTATTTAAATTCCAGGTGTGCGGGAAGCATTTTCTTTGTAAGGCCAACTTTGTGGTACACCAACATTGTTGTACAGAAATTATGGAAGCTTCATACAGAAAACAAGAGATGACTTAGAACAGGAAACGTCATGGAATCAATGGAATATTGTAACTTTTTTCTCCCTCACACACCCTCACATTTATGCAGTGCTTGTGTGTCCACAGTGGAGAGAAGGCTTACTGATGCTTTGAATAGGAAAACCATTTGCTCACTTCCTGCAGCTTAATGAAGACCCATGCAAGACAGTAATATTTGATAATCGTTCTAGAGATATCTACGCAGGGGAAATACATCCACATGTCTCGTATTTGGCTTTCTGTTTGACCAGTTAACATTTACAAACCACCAATAATCTACCCAGAAAGAAGACCTTTGAAAGCACAGATTGTGAGGAATGATTTGTTTTTTTTTAATCACACTGCAACTTTGAATCTCCATCCAAATATTCTACTGGAGGTAAAAACTGAGGAGGGGAACAGTGATGGAATGTCTCTCTCCTCCCAAAACCTTGAAACTGGCCAGAGATTTCACAAAGGAATGGAAGAAATGTCTAAATTTGGACACAGGAAAATGGCTGAGTATCATTTTAGGTCAAGAAGTGCACCCAGATTAGGAGCCTCTTTATATTGCCCCTGGAGAAATTTTTTAAGAAACTACCTATTTTAGTCTATTGAGCATAAATATTCTCCTTCCTGAGAAGATTTCCTTTTGTTATTGGTACAGTAGCACGGACTCTGTAGTAATAGTAGTTAGTGTGCCATGAAACAATATCTTTATTCATACCTCTGCAAGGACTGGAATTCATGAATAGATTTAAACTTCAGCTCTTTTCTTTTTAGAGTCTTCCCTTGTAATTTCCTTGTTCAAGAACTTAGTGTAGGCAAAAGGCTTATTCCAGCAATAAAGGGAAGTGAATTGGAGCTTCTTGCGTAGCTGTTATAGTATAATTGCGCCGTGTCTCCCCTTCAAAAGCTCATCGTGTTTTTCATCTCTCACACATTTATAGGTCATCAAATAAAACTTCAGTTTATCTGGAAAATTTTGTGTGTGATGACTCCTGTCTCTGTTGACGGAAACAATGGTAGCTGCTATCAAATAAGAGAATGAATATACAAATAGTAGAGGATCCTGAAATGTAAATGTTAAAGAGAAACACTTGACTTAACTGAAACTATATCAGTTATGAAGGCTGCAAAAGGATCTTCTTAGTTCCTCAAATGGTTCTCAAATGGTGGTGGGGGGCCAAGGTTGCTCAGAAGGTGTGAGACTTGGAGGGGCCCCTGCATCCTCTTACTCCTCTGATTTCCACCGTTCTGGATCAAAATGGAGGCACCTCGGTTCCTGAATGGTGGCGTGCGATCCAATTGATCCAGTAGCTTATGCTTCTGGAGAGTAGGATGTTATGGTTCGTCAAACAAAAAGCCTTGCCCACTCCTTTGCCTATTGGAACCACTCTGTTTCCCCCAAATTATGTTTGACTAACACCATAGTCTGAGTTATTTCATAGGAAGGGACCATATAACAAACTCCAGGAGAACATGATCACTCCCACCTAAGGATCCCACCACTTACCTCCATTAACTAAGTCATCCCTGTTGGTTAGGATCAGACTCCAAAATAGCTAATCCCTTGTTTGTCTCTTCCACTTTTGGACCAAGGAAGGTGAGAATTTGCTAGACCTTTGATTTGTCTGATTTTGTTTCCAGCAAATACAGGATAGTTGAAATCACCCATCACGATTAACAGCTCTCCTTCTAAGGACCTTATCACGCTAGGGAAGTCCCAAAGAGAAAATGGATTTAAATGAATTTAAATTAGAAAAATTTGGGACTTTTATCACACGATGTCACTGTTAACATGAAATAACGCGAAGGTTAATGAAAAGTAAACGAGAAAAAATTGCAGCTTTTACTTCTGAACTTCCCAGAAGTAAAAGCTGCAGTAGTTTCGCAATTTTACTTAGCTTTCACTTTGCGTTATCATTCACTTTGGCAGTCATTTCAGTGATAGACATCCACATTTGGTGGGTTAGTGTTTTTTTTTAAAATCTCATTAATAATCCCTTTCAAGATTTTGTGTGAATAAGGTCCTAAGTATATGGTTTTCCATACACATAATGGCATCATCCAATTCCTCAGTCTGACTTGGAGGGTCTGTATGTACTCCCAAAACATCCTGTAGTTATAGGCACACTATAACTCCCAAAATCCTCCCTGGGGAGGGATTGTGGGAATTGTCATCTTAAGGTAACCCCCCATAAGCTCATAAGGTTTTCCTAGGCAGGAATACCACCCACAACACATAAAACTGTTGTATGTGCTGTTGGAGCCTGCAGGAGTCTGGCATGGCTTCAGGCACGGGACAAGAAGCGGAACGAAATTCCATCACCAAGGGGGGAGGGAAACAGCAGCAACACCAGCAAAGGGTGCATTGTCAAATGGGTCCTCCGAAACACAGTACCCTGGTTGGAACAAGGCTCTTCTTGGCAGTGAATGAAAAGGGGAGGCGAAGAGGAGAAGAAGGGTAGAGGGCTCTCGTGATGGCGAGGATCCCAAGGGAGGGAGGGAAGGCTAGACACCTCCCTGCTTTACAGCTTTTGTGGGTGGAGGCTTAAATCTCACACCAAACCACCATTTTATTGCTATGCATGTGTTCCCACAAAATGTTTTGTAAGAGAATTATTTTGGACTGTTCATTCCCAAAGCCCTTGCCATGTTGGGCCAATATTCTGGGATTTTCTGGGAGCTGAAGTCCAAAATCTCTTAAAGGACACAGTTGTGGGGAACAGCTGTAATCTATTGGGATGCCCTGTGTGTTGTCCTCATTGTGTACAAGATTGCTATGGGATTTGTCCCCTTGTGTGGGGGTTGAAGGGTTGGCAATGTTATAAAGGATTCCAACTCTCACACACACGAACACACACCCAACACACACACGTGACTGTATGTCATAATCGATTATTTAATTTGTCTTCGAGAGGGGACCAATATCGTGAGGCATGAGATGCACTATCCATGACACTGCAGCCTTCTTCGAAAGTCACGACTTGAACGAGCCTAAATAAACAACGCAGAAAGAACAAACCTGGAGAACATCACCCGAGGAGACTTGTGCTTTTCGTGGAGAACCTGTACCTGTTGTATCCCGAATTGGCCTTTTTTATCACCAACAGCGCTTGTACAAAGCGCTGGTGATTCTTCCTGGAGATCTTAGGTTGCGCGAAGCAAGCCGAGAGGATTTATTATTTATATTTTATAATATATGTTTTATAGTTATATTAGCAATGGAATGTCACCTGGTTTAGCAAGAGGCTTATCTCTTATTATAAGGATGCCCCATATCACATCATGCATGCATCGAACACATACACACACACATATATTTGAGCCTGTGGGGTAATGTGATAGTATATTATAATGAGTGTCCTCCTATTTGGAAGGTTGGTAGGATTGTCCCTTATACAAGATACACCCCATATCATCATCATCATCAGTGATAACATAACGACATAGATAGACAGATAGATGAATGAGAGATAGATAGATAGATAGATAGATGATTATTATAGAAGTAGGGATCTCCTATTTTAGTTGTGGCAAGGTTTGTCCCTTATAAAAGATCCTCATATCATGTAATCATCATCATCATGATACATCACACACAACACACACACACACACACATATCACACTGGGAGTAAGATGTATGTGATAGATAAATAGATAGATGAGATAGGTAGTAGGTAGATTTAAAGAAGATATTGTATGACATATGTGTGTATATGCTGAAGATAATAGGCTGGAGGTGGGTTTGTAGGTAAGAAGGGCATTCCTGATTTCCACATTCAGCAATCTTGTGCCTCTTCTTCCTTTCAATGAGAGAATGGCCTCTTCTTAGATGGTAGTTTGCTAGGCTGTTAGGTTTTTTGAAGTTCTCATGTAAAAATAAGAATTAAAATGTGTATTACAAATGTTAAGGCTAAGGTGGGGGCGACCTGTTTTTTTTGCAGTTCAAGCATATTTAAAAGTTGATCCTCCACCAATTTAGTGAATGAACATGCAGCTGTGGCTACTGCTAAGCTTTTGCGCTCTTCTGTTTGCTTTTCTGGTTTTGTGACTTTGAATAATAGGAAAATAATGAAGAGGAATAACATGCAAAATGGTGTCCCTCTGCCAGTAGCTGATTGAATGACTATTTATCGCTCAGTACGTGAAAAAGCTACATTGGCAATTACGATCCTTCAATATGGTGTTGTTTCTGTGGGACCCAATGTACTTTGATGATTCAGCTGCTATAAAATTGTTAAATTAAACTCATTGTGTTTTCAAGAGCTGTAAACGCCACAGTCCTCATTTTATTGAATGCTGTCAGTGCAGTAGAATTGCGAATGTTCTGGCATTTTAGAGTAACTGGGATGAGAAGTATCATGTGGGAAAAAGGCTAAAGCTCTTTAATCAGAGTCAGAGGTTTGAGTTCTAGAAGTTCATTGAAACTTCACTTCGAAGCATCCCTACCCTGCATAGCCATGGTGGGAAGTTTTCCAATTTGACATATAGCTAGAAAGTGGCACAATTGCCACCCTCTGTATGCTCATATTGTATCCTTATCTACACATGTGAAAGCATTTACACATCATAAAAAAAATGTTTCTGGAATGCAGAACCACGCTCTTAGTTAATTTGGAGTCCTGGAAGTTCCGCAGATCTGCCCTTCTGGAAAGTGTCAGAATAAGACTATGCTCTTTATGTTATACATATGGATTTTAAGAAAATTTTGGACTGTGGAATGTGTGGAGTTATATTATTATTATTATTATTAACCTTTTTTGTTATGGAAGCGCTGGGTAAAATTTACAGCAAAGCGTCTGTCATGCATCTTTTATTGTTAGACGGTTTCCCTGGACCTGCGGGCTTACAATTAAAGACATGACACTAGAGAGAGATACAACAAGATGTCCAATAGGGAAATTAAATACTGTTGAGCGAGAACATAGACATCATAATAGGAAATAGTAGAAGTAAAGAGCAGATTGTAGACAAAATGCTCTTTAAAAACAGAAAATCTGAGAAAAAAAAGGTCAGTCATACTGGAGGATAGAACTAAAGCAATATTAACAATAACATTACTTCTGAAATTATGAGAAAAGGGAAAAATGTATCAAGTTTGAGAGGGTTACGTAGCCATCCCAATAAAATCTTTTGGAAAAAATTTATTCCTCCCTTAAGCTTTCTTTCATAGACATTTCTGAGATTACCTTGGACTCTCAAATTGAGAAATATTTGGCGCATAATGTCAAGAGTCCCGCGTTAGAGAAAGAAGCCTCCGAGAGACTGAGTAATATAGTTTTTTTTTAATACAAGGTGTTAAAGATTAATTAAACTTTCAACAGATTGTAATAAGAACAACTGGATTATAAGGGGACAAGGCATTGAGATCTATGAAGAGAGCTACCAACGCAATATTAAAAAAGAGACAGATTGACAAAGTTCTTAAAACTGTAGTGTGCTTCAAAGAAAGAACATAACTTATAATGTGGAAAAACTGGAGGTCATTAATCTAATGTACAGCAGAGAGGCATATATATTAATACATTTGAAAGGGCCAATGATTTTTTCTAAGAAAGCTAAACAATGGAAGGTTAATATAAAGAAGAATATGACGAGGGGTGGCGATAACCAAAAAGGAGAAAAAAAAGTGGGGCTTGTTCATGTGGAAGTAAAGAATAGGAGCAGAAAGGACCTAGAAAAAGAAGAGTCATACCTATGATAGTGAACAAATTAGAAAAGTACCTATCCTAAAAGTCAATTAGGTGAAATGTCAGACTAAATTTGGATCTTGGAATAAGGTGAAAGTGTATTGAAATGAAGCAAAAAAAATGAAAGCAAATGTTTTTCACATGTCTATTGAAAAGTTGACGGTCGATATTGTTTTTTTGGCAGGAAACAAAAATAATAGATAAGGAGGAATAAGGATAGTTTAAGGATTCAAAGTTAGGGAACTCTTCTACTCATTTATAAAAAAAAAAGAAGAAGCGGGAGTGGCTATCTTTGTATAATAAAAATATAGGCAAAACACTGTTATGCAATGAAGAGTGTCAAGAATAGTACTGGTATGAAATATCACGGGATGGAGAATATTTATTTATTTTGTTAGAACATTTATGCCCCGCTACGATGAAGAAGACAGGTTCTTGCGATATGGCTAGATCAAAACTATTGGAATAAATAGTATGTTCAGATGTTGATGCTGTCAGGAGAATTTCAATGGGAATTTAATGGGTTATGTAAACAAGAACGTGGAACAGGAATTCAAGTAAAGGATAAAATAGCAGTGTAGGTACCTGTAATTTGTTTATCATGATAGAATAACATGAACTTGAATAGACGTATGACAAGCGACTCTATTGTTGAGTAAAATGGCTTTACTTTCTTTTTCGGATTGTCACAGTTCCTTTTCAGAATGGCGATCTCTTTTTTGGATTTCAGGAGCTGATTGCCCAAAGGTAAAGAAAGAACTGACACGCCAGGACTTTGTATAGCTGATCATAACGATATAGAAATGCTGTATTTCTTTGAATCAATCAGATAACTTATGAGTGACTTGTTAATAGGAGTGGTTTGTTAATTGATGAAAATTTTGTTAATAAAATCAAGAATGAATTAAGATATTATTTTTTCAAGTAAAATTGTACTCGCCGGAATGTGCCAGTGAACTTATTGTGGGGATACAAGTCAAAGAGTGGTGAGGATACTACTACAGAAGAACGAGTGGAATTAAAAAAAGTAGATCGCTAGATAAAAAAACAAATTAATTAATGAATTAAACATAAATAGGGGAAGCTCAATAAGAACACATGAATAAAAAATTAGCAAGTGAAATTGAAAATACTTTGGCAGAAAGCAGCTTCAGTCAGTGCAGAGTTTTAGGGTGTTGTATACCCCCGACCCTCTCTCTATGCTTCTTCTTTGGCTGGGTTGGCCCGCCCTTCCTCGACCTTACGTAGTGTCTCTGCCCACTTCCCCTTTCCTTGAGTTTTGTCACAATGACAGTGCACCTGCAAGTCAAGGCCAAACTGGACCCAGACATGGGAGGGAATAAATCAGTCGTTCGGTGGATAAAATGAGAGTTTTCATCTCTCATTAAATGTTAAGGACACACTTTTGTTTATATTTGGGTTTTGAAAGTTGTCAGAAGGAGGGTGCCTAAACTTAAGCGCTGGTCTTCTGTATGAAAAGGGACTGCTCTATACTTGTTGTCCGGGGCACAGTTTTGGTAGAAATGATTGCCCCTGTGTTCAGTTGCAGGTGCAAAATAAAAAGCCATCTGTGGATCATGGACTTAGTTGTTTGTTGTGTTTCTGTGATGTGGTCCAGATCTACGAGTCGAGATAACGAAGAACTTGCTCTAGAACTTAAAAAAGCAAGACAACATTTTTTTTGAGAATGCCAACAAGTTATCCGTTGGCTAGCAATAGGAATCAAAAAGAAAAGAAAAAGGAAATATGAATATGTAATAAAAACATAGGGAAAAATATCTGATAAGCAAGGAAAACGATTCAAAAAGCATTCGAATTCTGTTATGCTAACTTATATAAAGAGAGTTTAACATCGGCGTGAAGGCCGTGTAAAATAGGAAATTATCTAGATCACAGGACAAAATGTGAGAAGATAGAAGGAAAACAAAAAGCGGAACTTAATGCACATAGTTTCACTGAAGGATGTCATTCAACTATACAAGATCTTAAAGGAGGGCAAGACCCAGGCCCAGACTGCTTCACAGTAGAATATTATAAAGTCTTTAAGGAACGAGTTTAGTGGGGCCCCTTTGTAAAAGCAACTAAATTCAATTGTAGAGCAAGGAATAAACCCTCATGACCAGGCTAATGTTGTTAAATTAATACCAAAAGAGGGCAAAGATCCACTCCTGAGTAGAAATTTACATGTTGCCAACGGGAAGCTGAAATAATTCCCTGAAATGTTTTTGTCCAAAAAAACCCCTTGATCCTTCCCAATCAGGAATATTCAGTCACAATGGTGCCAGAAAGAGTTCCCATAGATGGTTAAAAAAATGGCGGATGTTTTTTGCAAATAAATGGTAAACTAATTGAATAAAAGATAACTGTAAACTGATTTCAACTCTCAAAATCCACATTGGACCTAACAAGAATCTTGTTGTCAGTCATTTTAGATATTATTTGACATTAGAGGGGTTCAGTGAAGCTTTGTGCCAAAGTAGAAACGTGGTCGGATGCAACCACACGGTCAAGAATAAATCCAGTTTGACAAACCCTTTTTGAATTGCATTGGCTTGCAGTTCTAGGGAAATCTGGGAATTCTAGTTTTTCGAGACATTTAACCATTCTGGCTCTCAGCAAACTGCTTTGACAAAAACTAGCATTCCAGGATTGTCATAGCACTGTGGCCTAGCAGTAAAAACGGGTATAGATAAGACTGAATTGTCTCTGGCGTCTGGAGTGAAGATGGGCAGACTGAGGTTGGGTCCAAGACAACACTGCAGAAATAATGCCAGTTTGAGAACTGCTTTAACTGCCTTGCTCATTGGCTAGTAACCCTGGGAATTCTAGTTTTTGGTGAGAGACTAGTGGCCTTTCTGTGTATCAAAAAGGAGCCCTGGTGTGCGAGTGGTTAAATGCCTGTACTGCAGCCACTCACATCCAAAACCACAAGGTTTGCGAGTTCAAGACCACAAAAGGGCCAAGTCGACTCAGCTGTGCATCCTTCCAGGATCTCTAAAATGAGTACCCAAACTGTTGGGGCAAATTCCTTACTTTCTGTTCACCGCTATTTATCTTTGTGAATATCGGTATAATAATAAACACAATTATTATTTAGTATTATTTATTATTATTATTATTTATTATTATTATTATTAAAAGAGCTCTGGTGCCACACAAACTACAATCTTCCCAGGATTCCCTAGCACTGAGCCGGAATTAAGCGGTCACAACTGGATTATTTCTGCATGGTCTTTTGACTTTTTATTAAAATGCTCACGTTCCAATCCATCTGCAGAATAATCCATTTTGAGCCACTTTAACTCCCTGGCTCAGTGCCTAGGTAACTTCTTGGGAACTGTATTTTTGTTAGAAGAGCTCTTTTGCCACAATCATCCTGAGGAATATCGCTTAGTCTCAGAACGCTCATGCTGCCAACTTTTTCTTTCAGTGATACTCAAGTTGCTTACAAGATTCTCTCTCTATCATCATCCATTTTGTTATTATTATTATTACCATTATTAAATCCAATTCAGCTGAAAAGTGGACGTAAACTGGCAACACTGATATGCTGTAGACCTCATTCTCTGGGGCCTGTGATTCTTGAAGCGTGGGAGGCATTCCCTTGTCAACCCAGGTAATCCTGGGATTGTAGTTTTGTTGTGACATGTTGAAACCTACTGCTTTTACTGGCAGCCGGCTCCCTCTGCTGGATTCCTGGCTTGGTGTTTGCTCATCCCATCTTGCAGGTACCTGCAGTTAGAAGCATGCCCAAACTGGATTATTTCTGCAGTATGGATGGCAATGGAAAAGGGAACGAAAAAGAGTCCACAAAACAAAATTCATTCCTGGAAGACAGGCACAGGATGCCAACTGACCAGGTGCTCTGCCCATGCTCAGAGGCAATTTAATCACTAACACACACACTCAGGTGACATCCATGTCACACTACACAACCCAAATGGTCCCACACCTCACAGTACAACAACGACCCTGAGAGGTAGGCTTGGGGCACTCTGCCCCAACTCAGGAATTCAGAAGTTTCAAATGTCACTCTCCAGCACACACAAATCCATAACATCAGCCAGGATACCATGATCACAAGTTATTTGCCTTTGTGTGCCTTAAAACTTATTCTTCTTACTTGGAAATCCAAGCAATTGGGATTAGCCACTCAAATCCCTCCCTGTCCATGCCTCTCTCCAGCACGTTTTCCCCTGAGCCTGAGAATGCCCTGAGGGGTGGGGCAATCACTGTCCCTCGTCTTCTCCTGATTGGCTGAACTATCCTCCAAACAGTTGGGTTGGTTTGGCTGGCTTCCGTCCTGGCTCGTCTCAGAGGACTCATTAGAGAGAGATAGATGTTTTTTTTCTCCAGCCCTCTTGGGGGGTTTAGTATAAAGGGTTGTTTGCCCTCTGCAGCCAGCCCTCCCTCTCAGCTTGAGCTGAAAGGTTCCAAAGTCCCCGAAAAGGCCACTGAACAGAGCTAGGCGCGAAAATCACACGAAAAGCTCTGAAAGTCCCCCATTTTCGCGCTGAAGTCGCAAAATTTGCACAATGAAAATTACATACCAATATCTCTCCTGATGGAGATGATAAAATTTTTTTGCAATGATTCTAGCTAAAAGATTCAGGAATATCTTATCGACACTAATAAAGAAAGACCAGAATGGTTTCCTTACCCAGCAACATCCAAATTAAGAATGATCTTAAACCTCATTCGAATATTATAACAAAACAAAGATAAAAAGTAGCATTGACATTTATCGACCCAAAAAGTCATTCGTAATGTTTGCTGTAAGTTATATCGAAGTTTTTTAAATGGATTGGATTTAGGAGGATGTTCCCCATTAAAAAACTGAACAATATACCCAATACCAGTATCACCATTGAGAATAAATAGAGATAAATGGAGAGTTTCAGAATCCAAAAGGGACAAGACATGACTGCCCCCTGTCACCACTTCTTTTTTATAGCTTACAATCGAAGTGTTATTAAATGCAATAAAGATATAATATAAATAAATGAAATAAAATATTAAGGCAGAGAAGATTTTAGCGTTTTGCGGACGATCTGGTTCCATAACAGAAATTCCAGTTCGAATCTAGATCCCTATGTTTGAAATAAACAGTTTGGTAATAATGCAGGCTTCAAATTCATTATAAAACATGCTTACTCATTAAAATATGACAAAAAGAGATAGAGGAAATCCTTACAGAAAAACTGGGTGTAATCCATCCACAATAAAATTAAATATTTATGGATATGTCTTTCCAAAGATATATAGAATCTTTTTTGACTAACTACAATAAGAGGTGGAAAGAATTCAAATTGACTTTAACAAATTGGTAGCAAATTAAATCTCTCATCCTGGTAGAATTTCATCATCAAAAATGGCAAATTCTCCTTCCGAAAATGCTATATCTTCTTCTCTTATGAATTTACCACTTATATAAAAGAAAAAAACTGGATGACTGCTAAAATGTTAGATCTTATGTGGAAAGAAAGAACCGAGAATCAGGTTGGGTTTTAAGGATATTAAAGAAAGAGGAGGATATGCCCATGCCAGACCTAAAAATATACTCATGGGCTTCTAACCTCACCTGGTTTCAAGATTGGATTTAAACTTGATAACAGGGCATATTAGAACTCAAGTCTTTGATTTAAACGAGTTGCATACGCATATTATTTTTATAATAAGCTAATATAAAATCTTTAAAGAGCCATCTAGTGAGGATGCCTCTCATGCAACATGGCAAAAAAGTTTAAATCTATCTTTATAACAATACATCCCTTTATGAACTCCATCAACGAGGCTATTTCGACAACAGTAATGAAGGAAAAAAAGTGGTTATTTTATAAAGATGTAATAAAATGAAAAGATTGAGAAATCACATTCACTAAAACAAATGAGGAGCTTAAACAAAAACGATATTTATCTTGATTGGTTTACATATACACAGGTTTAAATCTAGATTTAAAGAGTATGAAAAATCTAGGCTTATAAAAGAACCGAATACTATTATGAATATAGTTGAGACCTTATAGAAAAAAATATATCAAAATATATCCACATCCTGATGGAAATTGATGGAAAAGAAATCATCAAGAAATGGATTTAATGGGCCGCAGATTAGGCCCACCCATCTCCTTTGAAATTGGCAAAAGGCCGTGGACATGTACCAAATAATTACTGCTCCCAAGATCTCAAAGAAAACTTCATGAAAATATCCACGGTGGTATCTAACACCCTCAAAATTGAAAAAATCTATAGGGTAGTAGATGAAAAATGTTGGAGATGCATAAAGAAGTGGCACTATTGTTATCATATTTGTGGTCCTGCCTATAAGCTAAAAGGTTTTTTGGGTGGAAATTCACTATTTTTCTTCAAAAAATTTAGATTCAGATCATGAATGACCCCTGACTATATCTCTTGATATATTATAGCTAGATATAAAGTCAGAAAAGGAAAAAAAATTGGAGACTAATCTGTTTTATATAATTTACAGCACCCAGACTATATATCCAGACTGTGAAAAAATAAGATACACCCTCCAGTAGAGAATGGACTTACAAATTCAGATCTACTGACGTAAATGGACAATTAACCTATCTTTATTACTCAATATCTGTAACAAATTAGAAATGAATGGTCTTCCAGTCCTCCTTTTTTGGGTAGGAATTTTGTGAATCAACAAAGATTTGCCGACTATACTAATTTTCTTCTGTTAGTTAAGAAGTACATATGTAATTAGCACTGTAATTCCCTAATTGTATTCTTTCTCCTTTATTTCTTCTTTTTTTTTCCTTATTCTTTTGTTTATTTTTTTTGCTTTCTTTCTTTGATACCATTAGTTCAAATTATTGTACATTTTCTGTCTGTTGTTTCTTTTTTCAAATAAAGTAAAAAATAATATTAAAAAAAAATAATTCCTGCCCTGATCTTACTGGGCAGCACTTGACTTCCCCTCCCTGGCTGACCTTTTTCCTACCAAAACATAACCGTCTTTCAGGATCTTGACCTATCTCTTCTTTCGTCTTTGTGGTTCTCTTCACTCACACAAATAAAAAAAACCATCTCCTTGTGTAATATAGTGTTGTGAAAGAGCCCTGTAAACTGAAAAAGGATGGCAAAAACTAAAGTTTTAAAATTGGCCCCCTTCGTATCTATGGACTTCTCCTGCCCGTGGATTCAGTCATCCACAGCTTGAATATAGAGATATTTTAATCCAAAAAGCTTGATTTTGCCAATATATAAGGAACAAAATTTTACTATGCCATTGTTATTTCATGAGACTTTAATATCACACACATATATACACCACGGCATAAATATTAACTGTTACACACATTTAAACGGGTATAAATACGTAAAACTATATGATATATACACGACATATACACATATACACATTTATATACTATACATATCATTTATACACACCGTGCACACACATATACACACATTTTATAGGAATATAATACTGTAAATAATAAATACACACATACATACTTGTGCATATTAATATTTACACATTTATATATCACCATTTCAGCGCTAATCAGTAGAGGGCCCACCCCCAGATTTGTATTTTTTCCCCTACCTTTCACCTCCTGTTTCTTCCTACCTCTCAGAGGATGGCAATGGCAAACCCTCTCTGAAATAATTTGTGGCCAAAAAATCCATATGATAGTTGGCTTAGGGTGCCGTAAATCCAAAAAAACCATCGAGACCCAACACACAGGGTGTTTCTTGGCAAGATTTTGATCAGAGGAGTTTGCCATTGCCTTCCCCCCGAGGCTTATAGAGTGTCACTTGCCCAGGTCACCCAGTGTTTTACATGGCATGGTGGAAACCAAATCCTAGTCTCCATAGTCCTAGCCCAACACTCACCACTAGCCCACCCTGGCTGATCATTACTCCATCAAATATCCTGACAAACACCATGGGCAACTAAGTGGTTGAAACTGGTTTTTGTATGGTGTGTGTATGCTTTAGTGATGCTTTGTTTTTATGAGGTTTTTATCCATTGTTTTTGTTTTATTGATTTTATACTCTCTTGACGGTTAATTTCAATTGTTTTTTTTAATTTGTTTTTTATTATGATGTTTTTTATTAACGTTTGTCTTGTGATCCTTGCCGTTTGGGTCCCTTGCTGGAGAAAGGGCGCACGAGCAACAGAAGTGAAATAATTACAATTAATAAATAAATTATCAGTGTAGGTTCAACGTTGTGGGGGACCCTTTCCCCTGGACGGACCAATGGACACTCAGGCAGTCAGAGAAGGGAGGGCCCTTGCCGCTGCTCTTGCCAGGCGCCTGCCTGCAACTGCTTTAGTCACGTGACGAAGAGTTGGCCATGAAGTGCGCAGTCCCGACCCAAGCGGTGCATTACCGAAAGGGGCCCCCTCGGACAAACCGCCCTCACTTTGGTTTCCTACAAGAGCAAGCCTGGCTCGTCTCCTGAAAAACTTGAGCACGGTTAAAAACACGAAGGTTTTGGGGATTCCCTAGTGAAAGATGGAGTTGGAAAAGGAAGATCCCAGTCCCAAGAAGCGAGTGGGGGAATGCAGGGGGTGGGATCTGCCCCGTGGTGCAATTCCTTTCCATCTGCACTCGAGATGTTTGCTTTTTTTGGTGCAACCCAGAGCTAAGCCACGGCCAACAATTTAGTAACTTGTAAGTGTGACCCGCCGGAATACCAGGGGCGTATGCTTTACTCATTGGGACTGTGTTTGGTGTTCTGGTGTTATCTACACTTCAAAATAATGCAGTTGACACCACTTTAAGTCTACTCTCCATCCTATGGATTCCTGGATTTGTAATTTTACCAGGTCTCTTCAGCCTTCTCTGCCAACAGAGGGCTGTGTGGCCTCACAAAAACTACACCATCCCAGGATGGAGCCAAGCGTAGAATTTCAAACACACTGCAGAAACTATCCAGTTTCTAGAATCCTGGGAATTGTGTTCGTTGTGGCATCCACCAAGCCCTCTGACAGAGGACTATTGTCGCTCCAAACTACACTTCCCAGAAAAATTTCCTATCATTTTTTTGAGCCAGGGCAGTTAAAGCGGCCTCAAACTGGATTATTTCTGCCTGTTGTTTCTTCTGGACCAAGTGGTGCCAAGTGCTTATTTCTATAGTGTATATGCCACTCTCTGTTGGCAACATCCGCTGAATAAACTTTGCCCTGTTCTTTGTGCATTATGGTCTTTGGAGTCATTGTCCAACTTATGCAACCCTTCCAGGGGTTTTCGTGGTCAAGATTTGTTTTGAGGGGGTTTCTTGCCTCGCCTTCCCCTGTAGCCTGGGAGAGTGTACTTGGCCAATGTTTCCATGGCTGAGCCGGGATTTGAACCTAGTTTCCAGAGTCAAGTTGCCATAAGTCAGAGTTGGCCCTTGAAAGGCACATGACATAAAAACATAATGTGTATGCAGTTATTTCTGGTCTCGAAAGTGGAAAAGTAGTGCCAGGGCGTTCTGCAAATATTGCACTGTGAAGTTTGGATTAGAATCATCTATTCATATTTGTAAACAAAATGGTCCTTCAAGGAAACTCAGGAAAGAAATACATTTACACAGTATGGGCCTTAAAGCAACACGCTTAAAAACCAGTCACGCCGGAGAGCAGTCCAGGAAGCCATCTATTGATCAGGCCTGGTTCATCATGGTTGCAAGTCGGAAAAAGAACATAATGATAGGTTTTGGTTGGTTTGTTCGGCTGTGTGGCCATTTTCAGAAGAGTTTATTCCTGACATTTCCCAACATCACTGTGGCTGGCATCTTCAAATTGTTGGGTGGCAAAAGCAGAATGTGGTGGCTTTAACATTTCAAGTCTTAACAAGTCCTTCTTGGACAGAACCTGTTATCTTCTACACACCTTTGAAGGTTTAGTGAAAGATCTTGTAGCACCTTTGGAGACTAAACTAACTGCTTGCCAACTTCTTTATTTCGTTTGTCTCAAAGTTTGCTAAAAGATCTCTCTACATTACTGATCCTGCAACTAACGCAGCTATAATCTTGAATTCTTTCTAAACCATTTGAAGATTTAATGTGGGTGTATTGGGCCTTCACATTCCAGTCCAAGTTAACCAGTGTTTTGCAAGCTTGATCATAAGATTTTTTGACAATACATTCCACTTTGTGGCGTTTGAAATTTTGCTTGGCTTTGACTTCTTGGCATTTTGGTAATATGGTCCTTCGACTGTTATTGAACTACAGCTCCCAACAGCCTTAGCCAGTATATCTAGTGGTGAGAGATGCTGGCGCTGCAGCCCAAGAACATTGGGAAGCCTTCAGTTTTTAGCCCTTGCTCTGTTCTTGTGTAAGGTGAGAAAAATAATATTTGTTTGTTTTATTTGTGCACCTATTTTGGAGTCTTGTAATTTATTAAAAGCGTTTAACAAGTGTGCATTAAGTGATCCAGCAACTGTGGAGTCTGCATGATGTGGTTCTTTCTTAATCCGCCCTTTTCCCATCTTGAATAACAAAGCACAACATAGAGAGTATTTGCACAACATAGGCTGCATCCACACTAGAGAAATAACCCAGTTTGGCACAGCTTTTAACTCTTTTTCTGGCTCAAGGCTATGGAATTCTGGGAGTTGGAGTTTGTTGTGGGGGCCCAGAGTGGAGCAGAACTCCAGAGAGGTCATCTCCACTGTAGAAATAATGCTATTTGAGACTGCTTTAAATGCTGAAGCTCCATCCTGTTATGTAATCCTGGGATTTTTAGTTTCACACGGTCCTTAGCCTTCTCTGCCAAAGAGTGCTGGTGCCTCGCAAAACTACAAATCCCAGGATTCTGTGGGATTGAGCCATGGCAGTTAAAAGTGGTGTCAAACGCCATTATTCCTGTAGTCTAAATGCACTCTGGTAGAATTCAAAGATATAGCCATGTTAGTCTGTATGTAGTGCCTTTGAGGCTAAATGAAAGAAAGAAATTGGCAGCATGAGCTTTCGTAGACTTCAGACTACTTCCTCAGATGCATATTATTATTATGCCACTTCATGCACAAAGGATTTGTAATTTGTATTGACATCCTCACATATCAATGGCTTATATATGTATGTCTCTGCCTGGCCTCCACTCCAAATGCATTTGAAGAAGAAGACTGAAGTCTAGGAAAGCTCATGCTGCCAACTTCTTTCTTTCAGTTAGTCTCAAAGGTGCTACAAGATCTCTCTACATCCTGATTCTCTTTGTTTGGATTCCAACACTTGGTCTTTATTGCTGGCTCTCCAAGAGATCAGACTTTCCATCTGAAATAATTTGGCCTTTCTTTTGCCACATTGGCCTTTCCATGCTGACCCCTGAGATTTTGCTGCCTGAAGTCATCATTTGCCAATATGGTGACTTTCACACCAAAATGGGTACTTTTCAGAGCCTTTGGTGTGATTTTGGTGATTGGTTTAAATGGTAGTTTTGAGAGTTGAACTAAGTATTTGGTGAGATATGAGGAGGGGATTTGGTGAGTTTTGGCCAAACCTTTGGGGAATTATCTTCGAGGCTTGTTGGCAACAATCACATCCCAACCAAATCAAGACCTTCCACCATCTCTAAATATCTCCTTAACATTTGAGCAGAGCATCAGACAGATCCAGGATTGAGATTTAAGGACCAAACGTCCCCCACTGAGCTCAGAACCTTATAGACAACACCAGGAGAACTGAATGGGATCAAGTACTGGATTTAGTATCGGCAATTTAAACAAGATGTTGTTTGGGGAGGATGTGGCGACTAGTTATTTAACTGCTCACCAACTGAGAACAAACAGACAAGAGATATAGCGTCTTAAAGTTCTCTCTATGAATGAATATGAGTGCTCAAAATGGAGGACATTTTGGGATTCCTACTGAGAGAAGGTTCAAAGGGAAGACATGTCCTGGAAAAGGAGGACCTCTGGTCACCCTGTGAGCCACCAGACCAGGCTGAATCCCTCTTGCAGTTGTTGTGTGCCTTCAAGAAAAAGGTAGGACATTACCAAACAGAAGCCAAAAACACTCCTATAAATATAAACCCCTGCTTCTTAGTCCTGCTCAAAATGGGGGACCTTCAAGAAAAAATGTTGGGACGTGATCAAACAAAAGCTAAAAACAACTAATATAAATACAAATCCCTACTTCTTAGCCATGCTCAGAATGGAGGACATTCCCAAATAAAGTCTGAAAAACACTCTTAATTATTAATTAGACTTAGGGAACATAAGCCAGAAGGAGGACTGTGTGAGTGTCCTTGGGAATACAGTAGTAACATTGATACTCTACTACGGAAACTGCCATTGTAACAAAGTTGAAAACTAAGAAAGTAAACATACCAACTGGAACAAGTAAGACAAGAGCAGGAAGCAACAATTGCTTTATTGACACGTTTAAGTATCTTTTGTTTGGAATATCTGTTTAATAAAGTTTTGGTGTTGTTTTAGTAATGTGAATTATGTATCCATGTTACCAATATAAGGCCTTTTGAAACAAAGGTTTTTAAAAGGGTCTGTGACAGTTTGGGGGCAACAGTGGGATAAAAGGTCTAAGCCCCCCTCCTGTCCATGGAAACCCCTGCTTCTTAGCCATGCTCAAAATGGAGGACGTTCCCAAACAAAGTCTAAAAGCACACTCCCATGCTCAAAATGGAGGACATTTTGGAATCCCTCCTGGAGAGGAGGCTGAAATGGAGGACCATAAGAGGCTTTCTCTCTCTTCTGTGTGCTTGTGACTTTATGCTCAGCCTCTTGGTTCTTTGGCTCCTCTGCTGCCAGGAAGCTGGCATGGCTTCACCACGTGACCGGAAGTGGGGCAAGCCAATGCGCTGCTAGGACTTTGTACTCAGCCGCTTGTTCTTTGGCTGCTGCCAGTAAGCTGGCAAGGCTTCAAGTGCCTGTTGCCACGTGACCGGAAGTGAGGCTCCAACTTCCGCCCAGTGATAGAAAAAAGAAGAAG
>NC_056523.1:12911902-12916249 GCF_019175285.1 Sceloporus undulatus
TTGAAGGAGTCCCAGCCTCTCAGCCTCAGGGGAGCCTCCTCTGAAACCCAGGAAAGGGTCACCATTACTGGGAAACAATGGTCCCAAAAACACACTGCAGGAATAATTCAGTTTGAGACTGCTTTAACTGCCCTGGCTCAGTGCTAGGGAATCCTGGGAATTGTAGTTTGTTGTGGTCTCTTCAGAGCTCTCTGGCAGAGAAGGCTCAATGTCTCACAATGCTACAGTTCCCAGGATTTCCTAGCATTGAGCCAGGGCAGTTAAAGCGCTTTCAGACTGGGTTATTCCTGCAGTATGTTTTGCACCATTGACAGCAGCAGCAAGCTTTTCTCTCTCCTCCTTCTTTTCCTTTGTGTGTTTTATTCCTCCCCCCCTGAACTTGGGGGAGTCACACCCTCTCAGCCCCAGAGGGAGGCCAAGGCCCAAAGAAAACAACCAACAAAAAAGACACAACCCTCTGGAGACAGAGAGATCTTGCCAAGGAAACCTCGTGATCCAGGGTGGCCGCCATAATAAGAAGCCTTCCTCTGGAAGAAGGAGCACACAACAAAGGCGTTGTTGCTGCTGCTGCTGCTGCTGAGAGAGCATGACTTGCACAAGGTCACCCAGACAGGGCAGGATTCGAACCCGCCACTCCCACCCAAAAGCCACGCTGGCTCTCATCATAAGGTGGGTGGCCTGGGGGGGTCACCCTCTCTCAGCCTCAAATGAAGGAAAGGAGTCCAGCAGTGTCTGGATTGGGAGGCAAAATGGAGGGAGAGTTTGATGGTGGGGATCAGGAAGGAAAGAAGGTAGGAAGGAAGGAAGGAAACCGGATTCAGACAGACAGACATTCCTGGTTTAGAGATTTGGGTGAAAAGGTTAAAACTGGCCCAGATAGATAGATAGATATTTTAAAAAACACACAGAGGCTCCTTACCAAAGGTGACTTTTAAGCCTTTCATCCAAACCTCTAGATTATATATAAACACACACAGAGGTTCCATATCAAGTGTGTGTGTGTGTGTGTTTGTGTGTAAAATACTTTCTGGGAGAAAGGCTGCATAAAGATGAAATAAATAGATGAATAATATATATATTTTAAAAAAAGAAAAGGCAGAGGAAGAATAAATATACACACACGTATATGCGGTATGTGTGTGTATATATATGTATGTGTATATATATATATATATATATATATATATATGATTGTGTGTGTGTATGTGTGTGTGTGTGTGTATATATATATATATATATATGAGAATTATTTTATTTGTTTTGTTTTTATGCTACCTTTCTCCCAAGGGGGCTCACAAGACACACACACACACACACACACACACGGAATATATAGTGTAAGTGTGTATGTCTATAAAAATGACTTGTGTTCCTTCAAGTTATTTTAGGGAGTTTTCTTGGCAAGCTTTGTTCGTGGGGGGGGGTGTTGTCATTACCTTCCCCTTGGGCTGAGAGCATGTGACTTGCCCAAAGTCACCCAGTTTTGTGACTGAGCTGGGAATCGAACCCTGGTCTGCAGTATCATACTCCAACACTTGTCTAGAAGAATAGAATAGGCTACACACCATGCTGGCCTTCGTGTATGTGTGTGTATTGTGCATTATATTATTTCAATGGATGCCCCCATATTTGAGGATTGGAAAACGGTTGTGTGTGTATAGTATGTATACATTGTTGCTGTGTGCCTTGAAGTGTGGGTTGGAAAGTGTGTCTCTGTTTGCATGTGTATGTTGTTGTGTACCTTCAAGTTATGTCTGACTTATGGCACCCTAAGGCAACCCTATCAAGGGGTTTCAAGGGAGGCTTGCCATTGCCTTCTTCTGAGGCTGAGAGAGTGTGACTCAACCAAGGTCACCCAGTGGGTTTCATAGCTGAGCTGGGAATTGAATCCTTGTCTCCAGAGTCTTAGTCCAACACTCAAACCACTTCAACACATTAGCTCTCGTGTGTGTGTGTGTGTGCATTGTGTACTATATTATCATAAGGAATGCCCCCCATTTGAGGGTTGGAAAATCTGTGTGTGTGTGTGTGTGTAGTATGTATACATTATTGTTGTGTGCCTTGAAGTCATTTTGGAATTATGGTGACCCTAAGGCAAACCTGTCAAGAGGTTTTCTTGGTGAGATTTGTTCAGTGGGGGTTTGCCATTGCCATCCCCTGAGGCTGAGAGAGTGTGATTTGCCCAAGGTTGCCCAGTGGGTTTAAATGGCTGAACTGGATTCAAACCATGGTCTCCAGAGTCAAAGTCCAACACTCAAACCACTGTGCCATGCTGGCTCTCCTGTGTATGTATGTCTTGTGTATTTATTGTGTATTGTATAATTATAAGAAATAACCCCTTATTTGAAGGTTGGAATGTGTGTGTGTGCATATATTACGTATTTATATTTATAATATTACAATAAGACATACTGCCTTATTTGAGGGTTGGAAAACTTCCTTTTCTATAGACTGAGCAAGATGCCAAAAAGGGTATGGAGGCCCTTCATAAAGATACAAATATGTGCATCATTTAATTTATGAAGGTGGACCATGTGTTCATTTTATAGAGAAACCCATGGCTAGGTTAACTGAAATCAATACTTTGATTTGGTTTGAAATGAGTTATTAACTGTTTCTTGTTTGTCAGCTCTGGGTATCATGAATTTCATCTGTCCCATATTACTGTTTTGAATGCCTGGCAGCACTACTTAACCCCCCGCCCCCTTTGAAGATTTTGGATGCATCTACATTGTAGAAATAATGCAATTTGACACCACTTTAACTGCCATGGCTCCATCCTACAGAATCCTGGAATAAGTAGTTTTGCAAGGCACCAGCACTCTTTGGCAGAGGAGGCTAAAGACCTTGTAAAACTACAAATCCCAGGTTTCCATAGGATAGAGCTACACTATATAACCCCCCCATGAAAATTCTGGGTTCATCTACACTGTAGAAACAATGTAGTTAATAATAATAATAATAATAATAATAACAACAACTAATAATGCCCTTCCTAAAGGCAGAAATATATATGTCCTTTAATCCCACCCCCCCCCCCCCCCCGGGATTTTGATGAGAGGTTTAACTGTAACCCTTGGTTTGGTGTCCTTTAATTGCAAAGGAAAGACAGCCAGTGTGGTGTAGTGGTATGAGCGCTGGACTATGACTCTGGAGACCAGGGTTCGAATCCCTGCTTTTGACCATGGAAACCCACAGTGTGACCTTGGGCAAGTCTCATCCTCAGTGTAAGCAATTCAAACCTCCTCTGAACAAATCTTGCCATGAAAACCCCATGATGGATTTGCCTTAGGATCACCATAAATCGGAAAGGACTTGAAGGCACCCAACAAAGCTTGTCTTCTCCTTGGGTTTGGCCTCCCTTCTTGCAAGTCATCTCCATTGGGGCTGCATCCAGGGATCTAGAACTAATAAGTTGGGCTGGGGAGGCATACCTTTTTTTAAAAAAATTAAAAATTCATTACAGTAATTGTTTTGAAAAATGAATACAGAGTAATTACTTTGCAGCCAGGACTGGAAGGTGTGGGGGAGGGAATAGGGAGTGGGAGTGTTTGCAAGCAAGGAATGCCATTTTAATTTTAATGAAATTTAATTTTGGTGCAGTTTTAAGACAGGACTAGAATGAGCAAAGCAAAATGGTGGGAGCATTTGCGAGAGAAGGGATTTGAAGCTGGGAGAGCACTGGAAGGAGGGAGTGGAAACGTTTGCGGTTGCGAGCGGTGAGTGAAATATTTTTGTCACCATGCTCTCAGCCTCAGGGAAGGCAATGGCAAACCTCCTCTGAACAAAGCTTGCCAGAAAACCCCATGATAAGTGGAACAGGACTCGAAGGCACAAACAGCAACAAAATGGAGGGAGGGAGGGGATGCACGGAAGCATTTGCATAACATTTGGTTGCCCAGGCTTGTCTGTGCCAAGATGCAGCAAGCCTGACTAGCTGTTTAAAGTAGGGGGAGTCTCCACTTTGGGGGGGGCAGAGGATGGCACCCCTTTGGCTATAGAGGGCCTTATGCAGCCTGCACTTTGCCCTCTCCTTGTAAGCAAGTCCCCTATTTCAGGGTTGTTAAGCTGATGTGTAGACTCTGCATAAAGAAAAGCTTGTGCACTGTTTAATTTATGAATGTGGACAATACAGATGAATTCAGAACATAGCGGTGTCAGTCTGGAATATCTGTTTACAAAGGGACTGTGGAGTTAGTCGCAAAAGTGCTGCAAAATCCCTTTGCATTATGATACAGGTTGAGTCTTTGTATCCAGAATTCCAATATTCAAATTTTGCTGCTGCTGTGTGCTTCAAGTCATTCCTGATTATGGCAACCCTAAGGTGAATATTCATGGAGTTTCGCT
>NC_056523.1:12916274-12934784 GCF_019175285.1 Sceloporus undulatus
GTATCCCGGAAATTTCGTAACCCGATCATTTCGTATCCCGAGGCACCACTGTATTACTTAACTAGATATAGGCACTATACTTTTATTGATGCAGCCTAGAATTGCATTGGCCTTGTTAGCTGTCGCATCACACTGTTGACTCATGTTCAACCTGTGGTCTACTAGGACTCCTAGATCCCTTTCACATGGACTCTGTCAACCCAGGTGTCTCCCATCCTATATCTATGTATTTAATTTCTTCTGCCTAATTGGAGTACCTAAAATTTCTCCATATTGAAATTCATTTTAGACATTATTGCAAATATATAATATGCACAATTTGCTTTTATGTCTCCTCACCTTTATTGTGCTGCGATGTAAGCTCCATTTTCTTAAAGACAAGCTGGCTTGGAAACCACAGATCCTACTGCAGTCAGAAGATGGAATCAGGCTTGACAAATGGAAATCTTGCTTAAAAGGGGACAAAGTGAGAAAGTTTTCAGATGGGATTTGAAGCACGGAGTTGTGCAATCTGAGCTAACCAATAGAGATGTTTTCTTCTAACACAGTCTTCCCCTTCAGGTTCCCAAACAGTAACAAGAGGCTTTTGGCTCAATTCAAGCAATCTTCTTCTGCAATCCAACAGACTCCTTGCTCTGGGCCTGGAGGGGGGCTGCAATTGTATTTCCCACTCCTAACCATGGGTTAATATTTTTATGTAACACAAACTTGCCTTTTTTTACAGGACTCATAGTAGTGCAGCTAAATATGAATTTTAAAATTCTATACACTGGACTATTAAAACAAAAACCAATATAATATTTATGTGCAATTAAATGTAGTGGTTTGAGTGCTGGACTAAGACTCTGGAGAATAGGGTTCGAATCCCTGATCAGCCATGCAAAACCACTGGGTGACCTTGGGCAAGTCACATGCTCTATGCCTGAAGAGAAGGCAATGGCAAACCTCCTCTGAACAAAACTTGCCAAGAAAACCCCATGACAGGTTCTCCTTAGGGTTGCCATAAGTTGGAAAATGACCTGAAGGTACACAACAACAGCAGACAAAAAAGTAGTTGGCAAGGAAATACAGATCTTATGACTCTAAAAAACAAAAAACAAAAGTTAATGTAAAAAGCCCTGGCACATGAGGGTGAGAAAGGATGCAAAACTGAGGTTTGTTTCTGAAGGCAGAGAAGGCACAGATGGTATAAAGTTAGGGGAGAGCGTAAGGATAGGACAGTCAGTGAGGGGAGCAGAGCTGAATAGGATTTTTGAGAAGCTGTGAATTGTTGAGAATCAAGAGACCACAAGGGCCATCCAGTCCAACCCTCTGCCATGCAGGAACTCTCTATCGAAGCATACCCAACAGATGGCCAATCCAGCTTCTGTTTGAGACTCAGGTGCTATGTGTTATCTGTTGTTGTATGCCTTCAAGTAATTTCTGACATATGGCAACCCTTAGGCAAATCTAGCAATAGCAAGTACATTTCTACACCGCTTGTCAGTTTACAAAGTGTAAGCTAATTGCCCCCAACAATCTGGGTACTCATTTTAGTGACCTTCTCGGAAGGATGCAAGCCTGAGTCGAGCTTGAGCCCTTTCACTAGTATTGAACTCACAACCTTATGGTTTTGAGTGAGTGGCTGCAGTACAGTATAGGCATTTAACCATTGTGCCACCAGGGCTCTTATTTTAGGCAAGCTTTGTTTGGAGGAAGTTTGGCATTGCCCTCTCCTAAGGCTGAGAGCATGTGACTTGGCTAAGATCACCTAGTCATGACTGAGCAGGGAATCAAGCCCTGGTTTCCAGAGTCATAATCCAACACTCTAACCACTACGCCATGGTAGCTCTCAATGTGTTATCTAAAAGTACCTTAATAAATATGAAAAGCCAGAGATGACTGTAAAAAAAAGAATAAATTAGTGGTAGTTTATTAAGACACAAGTGTGTCTAAATGTGTCTTAAAACACTCTTAATAAAGTCTACCTTTCCTAAATGCTTGGGACCAGAAGTGTTTTTGATTTTTTCAGATTTTGGACTATTGGCATATACATCATGGGTTATCTTAGAGATGGGACCAAGTCTAAATAGGAAATTCATTTAAATTTTGAATATACCTTAGACATATAGCCTGAAGAGGTTTGGTAGCTGAATACACTGTCTGACTTTAAAAGAGCATTAAAAATCTTCTGGCAGGCTTATCCAAATGATTTTTAAGTTGTGAATTTTAAAAGATGGACTTTAAATGCAGATTGCTTTAATATGCATATATCTTATTGGTCTTTTAAAACTAATGTGCATTTTAAATAATGTTGTTTATTAATTGTTGTTGTCCCCCACCTCTATCCACGGAGAGAGGTGGGTAAGAAATTTATTATTATTATTATTATAGACACAATATTTTAATAATTATTTTGTGCATGAAACAAAGTTTATCTACATCGAACCATCATAAAGCAAAGGAGTCACTATTTCAACCATCCATGTGGACAATTTTGGACTCTAGTATTGAAGTCTGGCATGGTGGTTGGAGACTAGGGTTTGATTTCTGCTCAGCCATGAATCCCACTGGGTGACCTTGAGCAAGTCACGCTCTCTCAGTCTCAGGGGAAGGCAATGGCAAACCTCCTCTGAACAAACCTTGCCAAGCGAACTCCATGATATTCACCTTAGGGTTGCCATAAATCAGGAATGACTTGAAGGCACACAGCAGCAGCAAAAATTTGAATATTTACAGAAAAGGACCTGGGCCTGATCCACTGACATAGCAAACAAAATTTATGACAAAACTATCTAATATCAGAAGTAGTTATTTGTGAGTTTTTCAGCCTGATGCCCCATTTTCTAAAGGGTTTATTCATGACGTTCACCAGCACTGTGGCTGGCATCCAGGAATAACCTCTTAGAACATGGCCACATAGCCCGAAAACCACAAAAAAACTATGGATGCCAGCCATGAAAGCCTTTGACTTCACATTAAATTAAAAACAGTTTTCAAAAGGCCATTCAAATATAGTACAATGATTAAAAATACAATACAACACCCGAATTAAAAGACTTTCTTCAACAGATAATCTTGGAGTTTAGATTACAGGTGACAGCGGAGTTATACCTGCTAAATATGATAGTTTAGAAGATAAAAGGAAAGGAAGTGCAATGATTTAATAGATACATGGTAACAGCAGCGAGAGTGGTATTTGTTGGATATTAGAAAAAAGATACTTTAGCAGATTGTGTGGAATGGTTAGAGAAATTGTTGAAAATCACAGAAATTGATAAATTATCTTTCTAATCATTTAATTAGCAAGAACACTGGAAGTCTTACATGGGGACCTTTATATAGACTATGTAAACAAAAAGCGAGGTTATTATTTTAGGTTTTTGAGCTAAAATTGGTAAAGTTCGGTTTTCCATGTTAATATGTAGCAGAAAGACAATGTAGCTAGTGAAGATAATATTAAAGAAAACTTTTTGTTTTTTATTACTTTAGAGGGGACTTTAGTATAAGTACTAAGATATCCAGAGGAGTGGGAAGTCTTTTATTTTTATTTTTAGTCTCAGGGATGGAGGGTGGGTGGGTGGAAGGTTTGTAGGGATGGTATTTAATGTGTTTTTTTCTTTGTGTGTGTGTTTATGTTTTAGAATGCCTTTAGTTCTGTATTTTTATAATCTCAATAAACATTGTTTTTAAAAAAGACTTTCTGCAACAGTTAGTTAATGTTGAAGGCCACAGAAAGTCTTTTCCTGCTGTAGAGAGAGAACCAAAAAGATGGGGCCAACTAGTATGGCTGCTTTTCCTATGCTGGCTGCAACTTACCTGTGACTTCTGTTTACCTATTTTTTTGGTTTTTATTTTTAATGCAGGATATGCTAACATGAAAATCAAACAAGAATGGGAAGAAGCTCCTGGATTCTGGATAACAGGATATGAAGACCGGTGAATATCACTGCCGACAGTTAGGTGAGACAACAGCACACATTAATGTGGGAGATCAGATTCAGTTTTGATCAGATTTTAACACAGACATAATTTCTCATGGCCACTCCTAATTTTGTTTATGGGCATCCGGAACCGGGGAGGCTGTCTTATGATAGGTCAAATTGTGGATCCATCTTGCTCGTACTGCCTAATCTGACTTTCTGTGACTTCGATACAGTGAGCCTTTGTTATCCACTGTGGTTTGGTTCCGGACCACCAATGGATCCAAAATCTGTGATGCTCAAATCACATTAAATACAATGCATAGTAAAATGGTGTATAAAGTGGCAAATCAAGAATTTATATTTTTTATATATTTTAAAATATTTAAAAGCTTGAATCTATGATAAAGCATCCATGGAACAGAGAACCAAAGTATTAGTATTCAGAGAGAGGCAAAATAACCCTGTGGAACAAAGTTATCTCTAACCTCCTTTTCCTTTTCTTCTCTATTTATGTTTTTTTTAAAAAGGTTTCCAGGTGTAATATAAAACTTGAAGTAAAAGAGGAGACATGGGACCCAGATTTTCAGGGTGATGAGGAAGGTGCAGCTGTCTCAGGCTTCCAGTTGGGTAAGGGATGCATACATTCACAGAAACAGTTCTTTTCCAGGTCATTTGTGTATTGTGTTCCAATAGCAAAAAAAAAAAAAAAACCCTTTTCTAATAGAACAGACCATTGAATCAATTGCTGAATAAGTAACACTGAGATATACCATGTTGATTCAGTAGCTTTGTTGTTGGTGGGGCTAGTAATTATTTAGACCAGCGATGTCCAAACTCTGGCCCTCCAGGTGTTTTGGACTTTAGCTCCCAGAAGCCTCAGCCATCTTGGCTAATGGTCTGGGATTCTGAGCGCTGAAGTCCAGAACACCTGGAGGGTCAGAGTTTGGACACACTGATTTAGACCATTGGTCTTAGGAAAGAGTCCCCCACATTTGCTGAGGTTAGGGGCACAATGAAAGTGGCCAGGGGGGGCGGGGGGGTGAAAACAACTGCAAATAAAAACTCTTTTTTACCTAGGAGAACACCTCTCTAGGAACTCTTGGTCCTCCAGTGCAATTCTGTGGCCAACATCTGGTAGAAATTGACCAGAGAATTGCACTGGAAGACCTACATATGCCTAGAGAGTGTTTTACTCTAGGAATCTCTAGTTCCTCCAGTGTGATTCTGTGGTCGCTTTTGGGAGAGTCATGCTGGAGGATCTAGAGATTCCTAGATAAAAACATATTAATCAAATTCTGAATACAGTAATCTGACACAAAAAGTTAAAGACTGCTATGAGGAAGGCCAACTGTTGGCTGACTACAGTGGCAGATTAAATTTATTGAAACTTGTTAGAGAGCCAGTGTGATGTAGTGCTTAGAGCTGGGGTTCCCAACCTGTGCTCTGAGGAGCCCTTAGGGCTTCATGTGCAACTTCCCAGGTGCTCTGTCCACCCCAGGAAAATGAAAATAATAAAATTGAATGAAATTAAAGAATAAGAATATATTTTTATATATACTCCTAAATACTATTAACTTGTAAGGCTAGGGCAGGCCTCTTAGGGGCTCCGCCATAGAAATAGGGCTCCACAAGTCAAAAAAGTTGGGAATATTTGGTCAGAGTATTCCATGTGTCATAATTATTTGTTTATTTAAACAGGCCATGGACATATGAAGAAGAATATGGGAAGCCCTGGCTTAGAGTAACCATTTATCATTTGGGAGATCTAGTCTACATATAATTTGGAAAATTCTAGTCTACATTGGATATAATGCATCAAACGTGTGTGATGCTCACCCTTTCACCTTATCTAGGGCACCCCCTTGTTGTTATGTGCCTTCAAGTCAACCCTAACAAATGACGACTCTATAAGGGGTTTGTAGCAAGATTTTTTCAGAGGCAGTTTGTGACTGCTTTCTATTCAGGCTGAGAAAGTGTGAGTTGCCCAAAGTACCAAGTGGGTTTCCATGGCTGAAGGGTATTCAAAACCTGATCCCTTAGAGCCCCTAGTCCACACCCAAACCACTACACCATACTGGTTTTTTGGTTGGGCACCCTATTTGTCTTCAAGTGGATCACTACTTCTGTGGAAAACAGAATAACCAGTCAAACTATATTGGACTGGGATCCCTGAATATCCTACTGATTCCAGTTATTCTGTAGTTTAGATGGAGGCAGTAGCAGAGAGATTTAGCGAGTAATCACAAATCATCATATTTGGTCAGATATTCCTTGTGTCATGATTATTGATTATTTTAACAGGCTGTGGACATATGAAAGAAAAGTCTATTCTTCCATTGGAAAGCATGAATGAAATAGAAAAAAATAATACTACTTTGGAACAGCCAAAGGGAATATTTTTCAATTCCAAAGAAGCATATGTTTCTGTGAATGAAGGCAGAGCCAAGAGGCACCAAGGAAATGCCTTGGGGAGAAAATAAGAGAGACTCTATCTTATAGGGAAATGAAACTAGTGATGCCAAACCTCAAATAAAATCTACAAGTCTGGAAGAACACTTCAGAAAGCAAGAGAGCCTTACAAACACTTAGATGGTGAGAGAGATCTGCTTGGAAATATTACCTGATGACCCACAGAAAAAGCCATACAGGAGATAAACTATATGCATGCCTGGTTTGTGGTAAAAAATTCTTTTGGAGGGCACATCTTATTAGACATGATAAACCATACAAGGGAGAAACCATATTATGTCCAGTCTGGGAAAAGCTTCAATCAAAGATCCCATCTTATTAGCCACGAAAGAACCCACACAGGTGAAAAGCCGCATCAATGCTCGTCTGTGGTAAAAAACTAGTCGTAAAGCACTTCTTATTAGACACAAAGAGATTCATACAGGAGAAACCATATAAGTGCTCTGTATGTGGTAAAAGCTTCTGTCAGAGCTCTGGTCGTATTGCACACTGATCACCCACACAGGAGAAAAACCACACGTATGTTCAGTCTGTGAGAAAGGTTTTAGTCGCAAGCAAGCCTTATTAGACACCGAGAGAATTCACAGGGGAGAGAAACCATATATATGTTCAGTCTGTGGCAAGAACTTCAGTCAGTGCTCTGGTCTTCTTCAGCACGAAAGAATTCTACAGGAGAGATCCCATATCAATGCTCCATCTGTGGAGAAAAAGCTTCAGTCGCGAAAGATTGCCTTCTGGGACACAAGGGATCCAACAGGAGAAAAACCATATGCTGCTCCATCTGCGGGAAATGCTTCAACTGGAAAAGTTACCTGGCACCATGAAAGGAGCCACAATGAAGAAAAATTCATATATGCTCCGTCTGTGGGAAAAGCTCAACCAAAGATCAAATTCTTAGCCACGAAAAAACCCCCACGCAAGAAAAAACCTACACATGCTCCATTTGTGGTAAAAGCTTCATTCACAAAGTAAGCCTTATTAGACATGAACGTGTCCATACAGGAGAGACTCCTTATAAGTGCTCTGTCTGCGGGAAAGGTGTGCAGTGGGAGAACGAACCTTATTTCCCATGAAAGGACTCACACAGAAGAGCGGCCTTACACATGCTCCTTCTGGCGTAAAAGCTTCAAGCAGGATCCAACCTTACCAGCCACGAAAGGATCCATACTGGAGAAACGCTTTTACGTGCTCAGTTTGTGGCAAGCGCTTCAGCTGCAAGGCGAATCTTCTTGGCCACATGAGAACCCACCACAGGGAGAAACCTACTCCTGCCCCATTGTGGGAATGTTTTGGAAACAAATCGCAGGTGGTTATCCATGAGAGAATTCACACGGGGGAAAACCATACGATTGTAGCTTCCATGCGGGAAAAGATTCAAACACGAACAAGCTATACCGAACACCAAAAATCCACACACAGAAAAACCGTACACATGCGCGCAGTCTGTGGCAGACAGTTCAGTCGTAAGGAGAACTTGATCATCCACGGGAGAATCCACCACAGGCGAGAAACCCTATTCCTGCTCCCTCTGCGAGAAAGCTTCAAACAGAAATCAAGCCTGATTTCCCATGAGAAGCCACACCGGAGAGAAGCCACATACGTGTTCAGTCTGTGGTAAAAGTTTCAACCGACAGATCAAATCTGATTCTACGAGAGGATCCATACAGGGGAAACAACGCACCATGCACAGTCTGTGGGAAAAGTTTCGGAGCAAAGCATATTTGAGGAGGCATGAAAATCCACGTGAGATGAAGAAACCCACATAGAGAAAGATGCTCTAAAAAACATGCTCTATTGCAGTGAAAGCTATGGTCAAAAAAAAGGATGAATGAAATAGAAACAGTCCTAAGAGGGAAAGTACTGTATATAAATGATGCCCGATCTTGGGCTTTACATTTGTCAGAGAACAGCAATACAGAAATGAGTCTTGGCAGACTTCAAGCTTGCGCGTTTCCCCTTCATCTCTCCTCAGGTGAGGAGAGAACAGATTAGAGGCTATCACTTATATTTTCAACTAACTGCAGTTATTCAGAAACATAATTTGCCTATGTGGAAAAGTACAATAACATCCAAGATCCACAGAACAGCAATACCTTTATGGGGCCAATCAAATAAAAAAACATGTTGCAAGCTTTTGAAGCTCCACTAGCTTCTTCATCAGGACAAAGATGTTAAAAATCATACAGAAGAAAAGAAAGGGGGGAAATAATAAGATGAAAGTTAGTCCCAAACTGAATTTTGTCAAGAAGGGGCTGTTCTAATTCAGATGGTTCTGGAGGGAAATTCATGAGGTGGGATCCTCCTCCTTCTGGCCATGTGGGTATTCCAGGAAAGAAAGAAAGAAAGAAAGAAAGAAAGAAAGATAGATAGATAGATAGATAGATAGATAGATATGGCTGGATGCAAAGTCTGGAGGCCTCTTAGAAATTCAGTGCTCTCAGCTTAACAAAGGAGTCTGTGGCTTCACAAAAGATGGGAGACAACTTGGATCTCAAGAAAGGCATCTCTTTTTGTCCTTGCAAATAGAATTAAAAATCTTGTGTTTCCTGGAGTACCCAAATGGCTACAAGGAGATGAGGCCCACCTGCACTTGACAAATACAGGCTAACAGTGTCTTAATTTTTACTTCTTCCTTCTTTTCTCGTTATGATTTTTAACATCTTTGACTGAGGAAGAAGCCGTGAAGCTTCAAAAGCTTGCAACATGTATTTTTTTCACTTGGTTGCCCCATAAAGGGATCACTGGTTTATGGCTTTGGAAGTACAGTGGATCCTGCTATACGTTGGGGTTTGGTTCCAAGATCCCCTGTAGATAAAAACCCATGGATGCTCAACTCCCATTAAATATAATGATATAGCAAAATGGTGTCCCTTTAAAAAATGGAAAAATCAAGGTTTGATATTCGAAAATTTATATTTTTTTGAAACATTTCAAACCGTGGATGCTTGAATCCATGTATAAAAAAAATCCATGTGTAAGAAAGGCCGACTGTATGTTTACTTTGTTGTCTTAACCAAATCAATATGCTTAGTAGTTTTTTGTGGTTTTCAGGATATGCGGCCTGTTCTAAAATAATCTGGAATACGGCCACATAGCCCGAAAAACCCACAAAAAACTATGGATGCTGGCTATGAAAGCCTACAACTTCACAATATGCTTAGTTTTATCTATAAATTTGCCAATGTCTGGGCAAAATGCAGCTTCAAGCTGTACAAGCATCCTCAGCCACTGGTTCTCCAACCATAGGAATGGTTCTATGTTGCTGGTGATCAGAGGACTCTGCACTCACCCAGCCTCCAAAAAAACAGTTTTTAAATGGAAGGGGGGGGGGTAAATCATTTCTGTGGATTTTTTAAAGTCCATGCAGGTATCTGGAGCCCAAATCCCCCACCTCTTGATTATGGGAGAAACTAGGAATGTAAACCACAATTTAGAGATGGTTTGTGCTCTAGAACACAGTTAGGATTAGTCAACCACATGTCTGGATCAAAGCATAGCACGTTAATGTGATTAGGCTGAAAATCAAACCGAAAACTTCCAAAGCAGATCAATAAGCATGAAATGTCCCCATTTCCTGGCCCTTTGGCAAGCACTGAAATCTTGACTCTGGGGAAAATTCTAAAACTATCAAACGTTTTGCTAAGTCTTGAGTTAGCACACATACCTCCTTTTATTTGCTAAATCACATGTTATGGCATAAGCCTATTTTATAGATCTTTTTAAGAGAAAAAAAATACAGGCACTGCAAATGTGTAGGTATATGTTTCCTGTGATCCAAAGATGCCACCTCAAACCAGAAATACGTTGAACAAAGGCATGATTCACTATGGTCCACCAGTAACATGCAGTATTACTATAAAAACATTTCAGGACTATGAACAAGTTGTGAGCCATGAAAAAACATTGTTCCGGATAACTAAATTTTTAACGGACATATTACCTTTCTAATAATCAAATCCTATTCTGATTTCCTTTTACTAATACTGACTTTGAGATCTTTTGTTTTATTTTAACTACATTTTATAGCAGAGGTGGGAATTGTGTGGCCTTCGACTGTTATTGAACTGACAGCTCCCAACAGCCTTAGCCAGTATATCTAGTGGTGGAGAGATGCTGGCGCTGCAGCCCAAGAACATTGGGAAGCCTTCAGTTTTTAGCCCTTGCTCTGTTCTTGTGTAAGGGAAAAAATAATATTGTTTGTTTTATTTGTGCACCTATTTTGGAGTCTTGTATTATTAAAAGCGTTTAACAAGTGTGCATTAAGTGATCCAGCAACTGTGGAGTCTGTGATGTGGTTCTTCTTTAATCCGCCCTTTTCCCATCTTGAATAACAAAGCACAACATAGAGAGTATTTGCACAACATAGGCTGCATCCACACTAGAGAAATAACCCAGTTTGGCACAGCTTTTAACTCTTTTTTTCTGTGCAAGGCTATGGAATTCTGGGAGTTGGAGTTTGTTGTGGGGGCCCAGAGTGGAGCAGAACTCCAGAGAGGTCATCTCCACTGTAGAAATAATGCTGTTTGAGACTGCTTTAAATGCTGAAGCTCCATCCTGTTATGGAATCCGGGATTTTTAGTTTTCACACGGTCCTTAGCCTTCTCTGCCAAAGAGTGCTGGTGCCTCGCAAAACTACAAATCCCAGGATTCTGTGGGATTGAGCCATGGCAGTTAAAAGTGGTGTCAAACGCCATTATTCCTGTAGTCTAAATGCACGTCTGGTAGAATTCAAAGATATAGCCATGGTTAGTCTGTATGTAGTGCCTTTGAGGCTAAATGAAGAAAGAAATTGGCAGCATGAGCTTTTGTAGACTTCAGACTAACTTCCTCTGATGCATATTATTATTAGCCACTTCATGCACAAAGGATTTGTAATTTGTATTGACATCCTCACATACAATGGCTTATATATGTATGTCTCTGCCTGGCCTCCACTCCAAATGCATTTGAAGAAGAAGAACTGAAGTCTAGGAAAGCTCATGCTGCCAACTTCTTTCTTTCAGTTAGTCTCAAAGGTGCTACAAGATCTCTCTACATCCTGATTCTCTTTGTTTGGATGCCAACACTTGGTCTTTATTGCTGGCTCTCAAGAGATCAGACTTTCCATCTGAAATAATTTGGCCTTTCTTTTGCCACATTGGCCTTTCCATGCTGACCCCTGAGATTTTGCTGCCTGAAGTCATCGTTTGCCATATGGTGAACTTTCACACCAAAATGGGTACTTTTCAGAGCCTTTGGTGTGATTTTGGTGATTGGTTTAAATGGATAGTTTTGAGAGTTGAAATATATTTGGTGAGATATGGGGAGGGGATTTGGTGAGTTTTGGGCCAAACGTTTGGGGAAATATCTTCGAGGCTTGTTGGCAACAAATCGCATCCCAACCAAATCAAGGCCTTCCACCATCCCTAAATATCTCCTTAACACTTGAGCAGAGCATCTGACAGATCCAGGATTGAGATTGAAGGACCAAACGTCCCCCACTGAGTCTCAGAACCTTATAGACAACACCAGAGAACTGAATGGGATCGTACTGGATTTAGTATCGGCAATTTAAACAAGATGTTGTTTGGGGAGGATGTGGCGACTAGTTATTTAACTGCTCACCAACTGGAACAAACAGACAAGAGATATAGCGTCTTAAAGTTCTCTCTATGAATGAATATGAGTGCTCAAAATGGAAGACATTTGGGATTCCTACTGAGAGAAGGTTCAAAGGGAGGACATGTCCTGGAAAAGGAGGACCTCTGGTCACCCTGTGAGCCACCAGACCAGGCTGAATCCCTCTTGCAGTTGTGTGTGTGCCTTCAAGAAAAAGGTAGGACATTACCAAACAAGAAGCCAAAAACACTCCTATAAATATAAACCCCTGCTCTTAGTCCTGCTCAAAAATGGGGGACCTTCAAGAAAAAATGTTGGGACGTGATCAAAAACAAAAGCTAAAAACAACGAATATAAATACAAATCCCTACTTCTTAGCCATGCTCAGAATGGAGGACATTTGGGAATGTCTGAAAAACACTCTTAATTATTAATTAGACTTAGGGAACATAAGCCAGAAGGAGGACTGTGTGAGAGTCCTTGGGAATAGTAACATTGATACTCTACTATGGAAAACTGCCATTGTAAACAAAGTTGAAAACTAAGAAGTAACATACCAACTGGAACAAGTAAGAAAGAACAAGAGCAGGAAACAACAATTGCTTTTGACACACGTTTAAGTATCTTTTGTTTGGATATCTGTTTAAAAGTTTTGATGTTGTTTTAGTAATGTGATTATATATCCATGTACCAATAAGGCCTTTGAAACAAAGGTTTTTAAAAGGGTCTGTGACAGTTTGGGGGCACAGTGGGATAAAAGGTCTAAACCCCACTCCTGTCCATGGAAACCCTGCTTCTTAGCCATGCTCAAAATGGAGGACATTTTGGAATCCCTCCTGGAGAGGAGGCTGAAATGGAGGACCATAAGAGGCTTTCTCTCTCTTCTGTGTGCTTGTGACTTTATGCTCAGCCTCTTGGTTCTTTGGCTCCTCTGCTGCCAGGAAGCTGGCATGGCTTCACCAAACGTGACCGGAAGTGGGGCAAGCCAATGCACTGCTAGGACTTTGTACTCAGCCGCTTGTTCTTTGGCTGCTGCCAGTAAGCTGGCAAGGCTTCAGGTGCCTGTTGCCACGTGACCGGAAGTGAGGCTCCAACTTCCGCCCAGTGATAGAAAAAAGAAGAAGGGGCAGAGGAAGAGAGAGAGAAGAGAGAGGAAGGGAAGGAGAAGCCTGGTCGAAGGAGAGAAAGGAAAAGGTGGGTATGAAAGGGGAAGGTTCAGCCATAAATAAGAAAGGAGACAAAGGGGGGGAGATGCTGCCTTTGTTGCTTAAAAAATGGCCCAGAGGGGCTTTGTTTGATTTTTGGCTGAGAAAGTGTGACCCTCCCAAGGTCAAGCCCTTTTGTTCCTTTTGGGCGACTTTATATGATAACAATATTAAAAATAAATAAAACTATTAATAAATAAAATATTTTAATAATAAAATAATATACTAAAAATAATATATGAAACATTAATATATATAATATATAATTATAGGAGACCTCCGGTAATATGGTATGGAATGTTTATTAATTTATTTAATATATTTTATTTAATATTAAGTTTATTTAATATATAATACATTATTTAAGAATAAATTAATTCATTTAATATTTTTTATAAAATTTTTATAGTTTATTTAATATTATAATTTAATAATTACTTTAATTATATTATTGTATTTAAGATTTTATTTAAACTACCGCCTTTTCAGAAGCATCAAAGCAGTCACATAAGAAAACATAAAATAAATACATAACTATAAATACATATCCCCTACCTTAATTTAAAACAAAACTCTACAAACACACACTCCCATAATGCATAAGATCCAATACATACATAATACAATACATAAGATACAATAGATACATATATTAAATACAAAACATAACTCAAAAATGAATATCTGTTTATCCCTGATTAAAACTACTGTAAAATGTGTCAGCAAACACACATTTCCCCAGGACTTTCCTAATTTAAACCAGGGCAAGTTAAGCTGGGTCTTCTGCAGTGTGTGCTTTGGACCTAAGAAGAAAAACCCATGAAAAAGAGGCCACCATTCTGAGAAGCAACAGCAGCCTTTTCTCTCCTCCTCCTCCTTTTTATTCCTTCTTCTGTTTTCTGGGTGACTTTGAAGGAGTCCCAGCCTCTCAGCCTCGGGAGCCTCCTCTGAAACCCAGGAAAGGGTCCTACTGGGAAACAATGGTCCCCAAAAACACACTGCAGGAAAATTCAGTTTGAGACTGCTTTATGCCCTGGCTCAGTGCTAGGGAATCCTGGGAATTGTAGTTTGTTGTGGGCTCTTCAGAGCTCTCTGGCAGAGAAAGGCTCAATGTCTCACAATGCTACAGTTCCCAGGTTTCCTAGCATGAGCCAGGGCAGTTAAAGCGCTTTCAGACTGGGTTATTCCTGCAGTATGTTTGCACTATTGCAGCAGCAGCAAGCTTTTCTCTCTCCTCCTTCTTTCCTTTGTGTGTTTTATTCCTCCCCCCCTGAACTTGGGGGAGTCACACCCTCTCAGCCCCAGAGGAGGCCAAGGCCCAAAGAAAACAACCAACAAAAAAGACACAACCTCTGAGCAGAGAAATCTTGCCAAGGGAAACCTCGTGACCGGTGGCCGCCATAATAAGAAGCCTTCCTCTGGAGAAGGAGCACACAACAAAGGCGTTGTGCTGCTGCTGCTGCTGCTGCTGAGAGAGCATGACTTGCACAAGGTCACCCAGACAGGGCAGGATTCAAACCCGCCACTCCACACCCAAAGCCCACGCTGGCTCTCATCATAAGGTGGGTGGCCTGGGGGGGGGTCACCCTCTCTCAGCCTCAAATGAAGGAAAGGAGTCCAGCAGCGTCTGGATTGGGAGGCAAAATGGAGGGAGAGTTTGATGGTGGGAGGAAGGAAGGAAGGAAGGAAGGAAACCGGATTCAGCACAGACAGACATTCCTGGTTTAGAGATTTGGGTGAAAGGGTTAAACTGGCCCAGATAGATAGATAGATAGATATTTTAAAAAAAACACAGAGGCTCCTTACCAAGGGTGACTTTTAAGCCTTTCATCCAAACCTCTAGATTATATATAAACACACACAGAGGTTCCATATCAAGTGTGTGTGTGTGTGTGTGTGTGTGTAAAATACTTTCTGGAAGAAAGGCTTCATAAAGATGAAATAAATAGATGAATAATATATATATTTTAAAAAAAGAAAAGGCAGACAAAGACAATAAATATATACAGACATATATGCTATTATAGGTGTGTGTGAATTATTTTATTTATTTGTTTTGTTTTTATGCTCCTTTCTCCCAAGGGGGCTCACAAGACACACGTAATATATAGTGCATGTGTGTATGTGTGTTTGTATAAAAATGACTTGTGTGCCTTCAAGTTATTTTAGGGAGTTTTCTTGGCAAGCTTTGTTCGGGGGGGGGGGGGTGTTGTCATTACCTTCCCCTGAGGCTGAGAGCATGTGACTTGCCCAAAGTCACCCAGTTTTGTGACTGAGCGGGAATCGAACCCTGGTCTGCAGTGTCATACCCAACACTGTCTAGAAGAATAGAATAGGCTCACACCATGCTGGCCTTCGTGTATGTGTGGTGTATGTGCATTATATTATTTCAATGGATGTCCACATATTTGAGGTTGGAAAACAGTTGTGTGTGTATAGTATGTATACATTGTTGCTGTGTGCCTTGGAAGTGTGGGTTGGAAAGTGTGTCTCTGTTTGCATGTGTATGTTGTTGAGACCTTCAAGTCATGTCTGACTTATGGCACCCTAAGGCAACCCTATCATGCAGTTTTCCTGGCAAGATTTGTTCAAGGTAGGCTTGCCATTGCCTTCTTCTGAGGCTGAGGAGTGTGACTCAACCAAGGTCACCCAGTGGGTTTCATGGCTGAGCTGGGAATTGAATCCTTGTCTCCAGAGTCTTAGTGCAACACTCAAACCACTTCAACACATTAGCTCTCGTGTGTGTGTGTGTGTGTGTGTGTGCATTGTGTACTATATTTCATAAGGGATGCCCCCCCATTTGAGGGTTGGAAAATCTGTGTGTGTGTGTGTGTGTGTGTGTAGTGTATCATTATGTATAGGGTCACTAGGGTGACCCTAAGGGTTTTCTTGGTGAGAATTTGTTCAGTGGGGGTTTGCCATTGCCATCCCTGAGGCTGAGAGAGTGTGATTTGCCCAAGGTTGTCCAGTGGGTTTAAATGGCTGAACTGGATTCAAACCATGGTCTCCAGAGTCAAAGTCCAACACTCAAACCCTGTGCCATGCTGGCTCTCCTGTGTAGTATGTCTTGTGTATTTATGTGTATTGTATAATTATAAGAAATAACCCCTTATTTTGAAGGTTGGAATGTGTGTGTGTGCATATATTAGTATTTATATTATATATTACAATAAGACATACTGCCTTATTTGAGGGTTGGAAAACTTCCTTTTCTATAGACTGAGCAAGATGCCAAAAAGGTATGGAGGCCCTCATAGGAGATAATAAATAATAAAAATAAATAATAATAAATAAAATTTTTATTTATATGCCGCCCTTCCTCCGCTCAGGTCGGCGGCTCACAACAGGTAAAAATACAGACAACATACACCTCAAACTACAGTCATATTAAAATACACATAAGAAAAATACACAATAAAACAAGCCAACAGTAAAAAGCCCCAAACCCAGCCTCTTGGCCATGAAAGAGGAGGGAGGCCCACAGGATATTTATCGGGGAATGCCTGTTGGAATAGGAAGGTTTTGAGGTCCTTCCTAAATTGGGCCAGGGTAGTAGAACGAGCGGGATACAAATATGTGCATCATTTAATTTATGAAGGTGGAACCATGTGTTATTTTATAGAGAAACCCATGGCTAGGGTTAACTGAAATCAATACTTTGATTTGGTTTGAAATGAGTTATTAAACTTTTCTTGTTTGTCAGCTCTGGGTATCATGAATTTCAACTGTCCCATATTACTGTTTTGAATGCCTAGCAGCACTAACTTAAACCTCCACCCCTTTTGAAGATTTTGGATGCATCTACATTGTAGAAATAATGCAATTTGACACCACTTTAACTGCCATGGGCTCCATCCTACAGAATCCTGGAATAAGTAGTTTTGCAAGGCCAGCACTCTTTGGCAGAGGAGGCTAAAGACCTTGTAAAACTAACAAATCCCAGGTTTCCATAGGATAGAGCTACACTATATAACCCCCCATGAAAAATCTGGGTTCATCTACACTGTAGAAACAATGTAGTAATAATAATAATTAAAAAAATAATAATAAATAATAACAACTAATAATGCCCTTCCTAAAGGCAGAAATATATATGTCCTTTAATCCCACCCACCCCCACCCCGGGATTTTGATGAGAGGTTTAACTGTAACCCTTGGTTTGGTGTCCTTTAATTGCAAAGGAAAGACAGCCAGTGTGGTGTGGGTATGAGCGCTGGACTATGCTCTGGAGACCAGGGTTCGAATCCCTGCTTTGACCATGGAAACCCACAGTGTGACCTTGGGCCAAGTCTCATCCTCAGGTAAGCAATTCAAACCTCCTCTGAACAAATCTTGCCATGAACCCCATGATGGATTTGCCTTAGGATCACCATAAATCGGAAAGGACTTGAAGGCACCCAACAAAGCTTGTCTTCTCCTTGGGTTTGGCCTCCCTTCTTGCAAGTCATCTCCATTGGGGCTGCATCCAGGGATCTAAGAACTAATAAGTTGGGCTGGGGAGGCATACCTTTTTTAAAAAAATTAAAAATTCATTACAGTAATGTTTTGAAAAATGAATACAGAGTATTACTTTGCAGCCAGGACTGGAAGGTGTGGGGGAGGGAATAGGGAGTGGGAGTGTTTGCAAGCAAGGAATGCCCTTTTAATTTTAATGAAATTTAATTTTGGTGCAGTTTTAAGACAGGACTAGAATGAGCAAAGCAAAATGGTGGGAGCATTTGCGAGAGAAGGGATTTGAAGCTGGGAGAGCACTGGAAGGAGGGAGTGGAAACGTTTGCGAGCGGTGAGTGAAATATTTTATGTCACATGCTCTCAGCCTCGGGGAAGGCAATGGCAAACCTCCTTGAACAAAGCTTGCCAAGAAAACCCATGATAAGTCGGAAAGGACTCGAAGGCACACAACAGCAACAAAATGGAGGGAGGGAGGGGGATGCAAAGGAAGCATTTGCATAACATTTGGTTGCCCAGGCTTGTCTGTGCCAAGATGCAGCAAGCCTGACTAGCTGTTTTAAAGTAGGGGGAGTCTCCACTTGGGGGGGGGCAGAGGATGGCACCCTTTGGCTATAGAGGGCCTTATGCAGCCTGCACTTTGCCCTCTCCTTTGTAAGCAAAGTCCCCTTATTTCAGGGTTGTGAAGCTGATGTGTAGACTCTGCATAAAGAAAAGCTTGTGCACTGTTTTAATTTATGAATGTGGACAATACAGATTGAATTCAGAAACATAGCGGTGTCAGTCTGGAATATCTGTATACAAAGGGACTGTGCAGTTAGTCGCAAAAGTGCTGCAAAATCCCTTTGCATATGATAAGGTTGAGTCTTTGTATCCAGAATTCC
>NC_056523.1:12934809-12939904 GCF_019175285.1 Sceloporus undulatus
AGGGTCACCATAAGTCAGAAACAACTTGAAAGTACATGACAATAAAACCAATGAATTGGAATACTAGTCAAAACAATTCTAGCTGCATAAAACAGCAGCACAGGGTGTGGCTCAAATTAAGAAGCCAACATTTCAAAATGTTAAAAAATGTTAGCCCATCTCTGGTGTTTGAAGATAACCTGAAATTTACCACTGTCAACAGTCCTTACATCTTCCGCTTATGTCTTGTCTCTTCCTTAGGACTTTCTAATGGGACAGTGAAAGAGGAGGAAAAACCATGTGTGTTGCAGCATCAGGAACTTTGGAAAAATGAGATTTTCCCAGATGCTGACTCAGGTATGGGTTCAAGGAAATCTGGGTGAATAGAATATGAATTCAAAGTCTGTACTTACCCTGGTTGCAAAATAAGACATACACATACATGAAGCATGGCCTTCTGAGTGCAAGATGAAATGATATAGGGCCAGGTAGACTTTTAGGCTGTGTCCACACTGATGGGGAAAACCTGGCTTACTGCTGGGGTTTCCAAATCAATAGGGAGGATGGCTGTTGGCACAACCAGCACCCATGATGGGCCAGGATCAAGAGCGCTGTCAGTACACTCCCCAGGATACCCGTCTCCCTCTTTTCCCATGATTCGTGGAGGCAACCACCATCCTATTGAGTGTCAGTGTGCTGTACTGATGGTATTGTTGTGCTAATGTGTGCTTGTTTGATCAGTTTGCAGATCTGTAAAAGGAATGGCACTGGAGGAACCACACAAACTCAAAATTGAAAATGCTGTGGTGGGGTGTTGGAAGTTCTGGGCAGGAAGAGATCAGTGCAGGGTAGCTAGATGCCCTCCTTTTTCTGCACACGTCCTACATTTCAGCCTTCTGCCCAGGAGGAATTCCAAAATGTCTTCCATTTTGAGCATGTTTGACCCCTGGTGCGGGTCATTTTTTTAACATCTCTAACAAAAGAGAAAACCAGGGATGGGGAAGGGGTGATTTAAACAAAGGTAAGTTCATCAGAAAAATATGGTTGGGTACATAATAAAATATAGTCTTTCTTATATAGCTGTAAAGGAACCATATGAAATGAAATTATCTTTATATGAGTGTGTTTTAGCTTTTATTGTATAATGGCCTATAATTTTCTTGAATGTTCTACATTTAGTAGTGCCTTGTGTTCCTTTGTGGTTATGATATCTGGTCACCCTGGATCAGTGGCTCACTTGTCTGCTGACATTTCTCCCACCATCCCGGCACTGGCACCCAGGTGATTCTCTGGAATTTCTGCCCTGATCTGGAGCAAAAAGGGACCCTTTTTATTCTGCCAAATTGCCTTGTGACACAGATTAGGCTCATGTTCCACCTGTTTTGGTGGGAATGTTTCTTTTCCTTTGTGTGGACACCACCTCAGTCTTCCTCCTTTTACCCTTCTGTGTTGGTCAGGCTTTCCCAAAGTGATGATTAAGACTGAAGAAGATGACATAAGAATCTATCCTGCAGAGGAAAACAGGACCCAGGAAGGCAGAGCTGTGGTAAAGATAGAAGAAGGAAAATGGAGGCACCATCCTGCTCAGGAAGGTGCAGGTATTGGACCTTCCTGTTCAGGTGAGAAATGGGACCATTGCTTGACTTGAACCATATTTAATGGTCTCACCTTGTACATATATTACATGCATATGTGTATGTGTGGGTTTCAACCTACATCAGGGTTTCCTAACCTGGCATGCTGCTAATGTGTTTGAGGACAATTCCTATCGCCACAGCCAGCATAGCTCTTCATGGTTGGGGATGATGAGAGCTGTCCTCAGATGCATCAAGAAGGTACCAGGTTGAGGAAGGCTATCTTGCACATCATATTTTGAAAGACCCCAGCTTCTCTTCCACAAATTACTCTAATAATTAGAGGTGGGAATCATGCAACCTTCCAACCATTGTTAGACATTGGGGTTTATCACACTGGGGCTAATTTCGACATTATAGAGAGATTAATGCACATTTAAAGCATCCTGCAAATGAAGTGGAAATGGCGAGGAATTGCGTGAATGATTATCACACACAGTTGTACAAATAAAGTGATATTGGAAATGCATTGTCGCTGAAATCCTGAAAGTAAAAAGATGCACATTAAAGCTTCTTTGTGACCACTTTAATGGCAGGTTTTGTGTGACATCATGTGAAGTTGTTATGTGTAATTTCACAATTTTCCCAGGATATTTACAGGATAAACTCCTGATCTCCTTCGTGTGATAAACTCAGGTGAGTCTCTTCAGCTTTGATCAGCATAATATGAGGAATATTGAGAGTTGCAATTCAGCAACAGCATGATTCCTGCTCCTGAACTAAGCCAATGGCTGATCACATTTTGTGCATGTTAAATGCCATAAATCAGTGGTACTCAAACTTTTTACCGTTGTGATTCTCCGCCCCCCCCCCCAGTTTACATCTACATGTGGACATTGCGCCCCTCACTTGATACAATATATGAATAAAAACATTTTGTTTATTTAGTGCACATTTTTTCATTCGCACATACATGTATGTTCATATTTTAACATTTTATAAGGAAATAATCTTGTTTGAATTATAAGTTTTATTTAAGTAAATTAAATATTCAACATGCATGTGTAAATTTTACACATAGAAAGGTTTAGAAGAGGGACCAGGGCCTTCAAATGTTGTGCCCATCTTGAGCAACTCTTCCTCCCTGGCCCTGCCTCACAGTTTGATAATCACTGCCATAATGATAAATGATTATCATGATAAATGCTGCCTTGGCCTGGGGAATCTCGAGTTAGGAGAGAGGGATGCAAATGTGTTTGGTGTTTTTTCTCTTGCACATCTCATGGCAAGTCTGTGTGCTTTTCAAAATCATGAGCTCGGGTGACTTCTACTGGACTGCATGAGAACTGCAGGGTTTGTATCCTTTGGCTATCAAACCATTGTGTCCAGTTGACAATTACAAATAAACCTAAATTAAGCAATATTTTGGGAGGAGACACTGAAAAGCTTTATTTACTATCAGGAGGAGGGAGGGAAATGGGACCTCACATGGCAATGGCAATCAAGACTACACAAGACTAAAAGAATTTCATTCTTTTAATGAGTGATCCGTTTTAATATCGTAATAGTTTAATTTTGTTTTAATGCTCATATGTTTTTAATTTGTTTAATGGGTTTTTTCCCAATTGTAAGCTGCTCTGAGTCCCAATTCTTTTGTGGGGAAAGTGGGATAGGAATATAATAAGAATAATACACAGTACTGGACTAGAAGAACTGACAGGCTCACTCACTAAAAGGCAGTTTCCTTGTTTGAACATTGCTTTTACGATGAGAGATGGAAGTGCACTCAGTGCACCAGCTGATAGGAACCCAACATAGATTATAGCCTTTTTCTTTCTTCTACCTTACAACTTAATTATGGACATGAGTGCTGTGTAAAAGCATATTGTAATGCCCAGCGATTCTGTTCTGTGTGCCAGCTTGTAAGCCATGCCCTTCTGAAGATCATTCCCTAGCCTTGATTTTCTCTAGTCGATAGATATCTGAACATGAAACTGGGGTAACAAGTGACCCCACCAGGTACACTACTCCCTCCATATGTTGGATGTATTAATGGGAGCATTTAGGGTGTATCATATGATTTGGTTAAATTTGGTTAGAAGGGTTTCTTTTGTGCTTGGCAGGGTTTTCTGTCACCAAGCCTCAGTGGAGCCCCAGGACTGAGCAAAGGAAAGAGGCTTCAGTTCCAAAGGAAAAGACTAGGGAAGCAAACAAGGTTTCAGGGACCAAGTCTGGTAAGTAGAGTTGCCAAATTTACAGTGTTCAGCCAGAATCTCCAGAGAATTGTGCAGCTTTCTCTCTTCCTGGGAAGGGAGATGCAACCGTGCCCAATAGTAGCACTTTTGCTATTGCCATTCACATATATACCTCACTCCCTGCCAACTTGGTTTGTTTTCAATCTTTTGGTATATCTGCAAAGCAGTGACTGAGGCAGCATCTACACTGCAGAAATAATGCAGTCTGATGTTGCTTTAACTGTCATGGTTCCATCCTGTGGAATCCTGAGATTTGACATTTGTTGTGACACAAAAGTGCTCTCTGACAGAGAAAGTAAAATAGCCCACAGAACTACAAATCCCAGAATTCAATAGCATTGAGCCCTGGTAGTTGAAGTGGTGTCAAACCGCACTATTTCTGCAGTGCAGTTTAAACCTGAGACACTATAAGTGGCACAATGGTTGCAGGTAACTGAGACATGCCTTGCCCTGTAAGTGAATGATTTTGCCATTTAGGTGGTTTCTTAAACAGGGATGGGTGTTGCAATCCTTATTCACTTTCATATGTATTAGCTCATTATTCTCTGAGTTTTTGAATGGGCGAGATCATATTATTCCATGATTTTCAAACACAGGTAAATGCACTGGCTTGCTTGTTTGCTTGCTTGCTGGCTTGCTTGTGCATGGTACAGGTAGGGTTCCCACACACATGGGCTGCAATTCTGTTTGTAACATGCAGTGTAACTTAGGGTTACATACTGAGCAAAGTGGCATTCTCTGCCACTTTGAGGAATGAACACACACAGGTATTGGATTCAAACTCCAGGGAAAGAGAATCCATCTAAATATTAGGAAGAACTTCCTGACAGTAAGAGCTGTTTGACAGTGGAACTTGCTGCCTTGGAGAGTGGTGGAATCTCCTTCTTTGGAGGTTTTTAAACAGAGGCTGGATGGCCATCTGTTGAGGGTGCTTTGATTGTGTGTTCCTGCATGGCAGAATGGGGTTGAACTGGATGGCCTTTGGCATCTCTTCCAACTCTATGACTTTCAAACCCTGGGGTTCATTGCTTGAAACTGCCTTCCAGATGTGGAGGCAGCACAGCGCTGCACAGGCACAGCATTATGATGTGGCACTGCAAGCAATATTTGTTTTTTATGCATCTTTTGTTTTAGGGGTTATTTGTGTGTTTGTGTAGAGGGGACAAAATTTGAATACTGTAGCTGTAGGTTTATATCCTTTTTCTTTTTAGCTGCTGCACATCTTAGCAGTAAAAAGGATCTGTCATCCGTTGGCAGTGTTGTACGGAAGAAAAGGTAAAATTTCCT
>NC_056523.1:12939929-12953091 GCF_019175285.1 Sceloporus undulatus
GCTTTTTGGATTAAAATATATTCTATATATTTTCAAGTGGGATGAGCTGAATCCACGGAGCCGAATCCATAGATACGGAGGGCCAATTTTTATAAATCTTTAGTTTTTTTTGCCATCCCTTTTTCAGTTTACAGTATCCTTTCATTAAACTTATATTACCAAGGAGATGGTTTTTTTTTATTCTGTGTGATGTGAAGAAATACCAAAAGCCCGAAAGAAGAGATAGGTTCAAGATCCTGAAAGACCCGGTTAATGTTTGGTAGGAAAAAGGTCAGCAAGGGAGGAAGTCACGTGTTTGCCCAGTAAGATCAGTGGCATGAATTATTTTTTTTTTAATTATTTTTTTTATTTATTGAAAAAGAAACAACAACCGGAAATGTAAATACTTTGAACTAATGGTTCATAAAGAACGAAAGCAAGAAAGCAAACAAATAAACAAAGAAAGGGAAAAAACAGCAATAAAGAAAGATACCTTTCAGATTACAGTTGCCAATACATATGTACTTCTTAATCTTAACAGATGTAAAATTAGTATAGTAGCAAATCTTTTGTTGATTCACAAAATTCCTCACAAAAAGGAGGACTGGAAGCCATTCATTTTCTAATTTGCTTACAGATTTATTGTTACTAAGATAGGTTAATTTGTCCATTTATCGTAGATCTTTGAATTTGTAAGTCCATTCTCCTACTGAGGGTGTATTTCTTTTTTCCAGTTTTTGGCTATTACTCGTATAGCTGCTGTAATTATATACAAGGATTAGTCTCCAATTTTTTCCCCTTTTCTGCCTTTATATTAGCTATATATTCAAAGAGATATGTTCAGGGGTCTTTCATGATCTGAATTCTAAAAAGTTTTGAAGGAAAATATTGCATTCCCCCAAAACAACTTTTCTCTATCGCAGGACCACCAAATATGATACAATGTGCCCACTTCTTTATTGCATCTCTTTTCAACATTTTCGTTCTCTACTACCTTATAAATTTTTTCAATTTTTGATGTGTTAGATACCACCTGTTGCCATATTTTCATGACGTTTCTTTGAGATCTTGGGTGCAGTAAATTTATTTGTCAGTTCCACGCCCTTTGCCAATTTTCATAAAGAATGGGTGTGTGCCTATATCCTGCGTCCATTTAAATCAACTTTCTTTTGATGAATTTCTTTTTTCCATCCATCTTATCCTCAGGATTTTATATATTTTTTAATTTTTTTTCCTATCAGGTTTCCACTAATCTCATCTAATTTATTCGGTTCTTTTTCTAAGCCTAGATTTTTCATATTCTTCTTTAAATCTAGATTTAACCCGTTGTATATGTAAACCAATCAGATAAATATCGTTTTGTTTTAAGCTCCTCCATTGGTTTTATAGTGATTTCTCCATCTTTTTCATTTTTATTACATCTTTATAAATTAACCACTTTTTTTCCTTCTTATGTTGTCGAAATAGCCCTCTTTTGATTGATGTACATAAAAGGATTTGTTATAAAAGATAGATTTAACTTTTGCCATGTTTGCATTGATGAGCATTCCTCACTAGATGCTCTTTAACGATTTTATTATTAGCCTTATTATAATAATATGCGTATGCCAACTCTGTTTAAATCAAATCCTTCGAAGTTCTAAATATGTCCCTGTTATTCAAGTTTTAATCCAATCTTGAATCCAGGTTAGGTTTAGAAGCCCATGAGTATTATTTTTTAGGTCTGGCAGGCATATCCTCCTCTTTCTTATTATCCTTCAAAAACCTCCCACCTGATTCTCTGTTTCTTTCTTTTCACATAAATTTCTTAATATTTTCAGTCCGTCATTCCATTTTTTTCTTTTATTATAAGTGGTAAATTCATTAAGCAGATATCGAAATTTTTGGGAGAAATTGCCATTTTGATGATTGAAATTCTACCTTAGGATGAGAGATTAATTTTGCTCCAATTGTTAAGTCAATTTTGAATTCTTTCCACCCTCTTCTTGTAGTTCATGTCAAAAAAAAGATCTCTATCTCTTTGGAAAGCCCCTATCCCAAATATTTAATTTTATTTGTGGATTTACACCAGTTTTTCTGTAGGATTTCTCTTCTCTTTTGTCATATTTTTCATGAGTAGCTATGTTTATCCTTATTCAATTTTGAAGCCTGCCTGATTACCAAATTATTTTATTTCAAACATTTAGGGATTCTAGATCGTAACTGGATTTTCTTGTTATGAGGCCACCCGCCTTCCGCCAAACGCTAAAATCTTTCTTTCTCTGCCTTTAAATTTTATTTCCTTTTATTTTATTATTATCTCTTATTGCCATTTAATAACACTTCGATTGAGCTATAAAAAGAAGTGAGTGATAGGGGGCAGCCCTGTCCTGTCCCCTTTTGGATTTGAACTCTTCCGTTTTATCTCTATTTATTTCTCAATGTGCCTTTACTTGTCTTTGTATATTTGTTCCATGTTCTTAAGAAACATCCCTCCTAAATCCATCCTATTTAAACTTCGATCATAATTTTCCAGCCAAACATACGAAATGCCTTTCTGGCATCGATAAAATGTCCATGCTACTTTTTTATCTTTGTTTTTGTTTCTAATATTCGATAGGGTTTAAGATCCGTTCTTCTATTTGGATTGTCTGCGCGTAAGACGTCGAAACCATCTGGTCTTTCTTATTAGTGATTTGATAAGATATTCCTGAATCTTTTAGCCTAGAATCCTGCAAAATTTATAATCTCCATTCTCAGGCGAGATATGGTCTGTAATTTTCTACTAGGAGTGGTCTTTGCCCTCTTTTGGTATAATACAAACATTAGCTTTGGTCCAGGAGGGTGGTATTCCTTGCCTCTACAATTGAATTTAGTGTTTACCAAGGGGGCCGCTACACTCGTCCTTAACGGCACTTATAATATTGCTGTGAAAGCCGTCTGGGCCTGGGGCTTTGCCCTTCCTTTAGATCTTGTATATTTTGAATGACCTCCTTCAGTGCAAAATGTTCATTAAGTTCGCTTTTTTTTTCCTTTATCTTCTCAATTTTGGTTGATCAGATAATTTCCTATTTTACTAGCGGCCTCAGCCGATTTACACTCTTCTTTATCTAAGTTAGCATAAAAGAATCGACTGTTTTTTAATCGTTTCCCTGCTTTATAGATCTTTCCCTTCTGGTTTATTTCACATATCATATTCTTTTTCTTTCTTTTTGATTCCTATTTGCTACGCCAACGGCTAACTTGTTGGCATTCTCAAAAATAAATTTGTCTGCTTTTTTAAGTTCTAGAGCACGTTCTTCTGTTCTCTCCGACTGAAGTGCTTTTGAAGTATTTTAATTTACTTGCTAATTTTTTATCCTGTGGGTTATTATTGAGGTTCACCTCTTAGGTTAATTCATTATCGACTTTTGTTTTTTCTTAGCGCTCTCCTTTTTAATCACTCGTTTTTGTAGTAGGTATCCTCTTACCACTACTTTGCTGGTATCCCATTATAAGTTCATGGGGCATTCGGGAGCTACAATTTTCCTTATTGAAAAAATCTCTTAATTCATTCTTGATTTTATTAACAAAATTTTCATCAAATAACAAACCATTCATTAAGTTCCCTCATAGTTATCTGATTGATTCAACAGAAATACAGATTTCTATTAGGTTATGATCAGATAAGTCACTGGGTGTCAGTTCCATTTTCTTTACCTTTGGGACTAGCTCCCTAAATCAAAAAGAGAATCGATCTTGCAAAGGACTTATGACAATCCGAAAAGAAAGTAAAGCCCTTTCTTATTTACATAGCTTCCGTGGCCATACGTCTATCAAGTCATGTTCTTATAATCATGATTAAACAACTTACAGGTAGTCCTCCCATGGCTATTTTTAATGCATTTCCTAATATCCTGTCACGCTGTGGTTTAATAACGCCATTGAAATCTCCTGACAGGATCCAAATTGAATATTGTATTCCAATAGTTTTTGATTTTTTAGCCATATCTAGAACCTGTCTTTCTTCTCGTGAGGGGCATAAATGTTTACCAAAATAAATCGCTCTCCTCCCGTGATTATTCTACCAGACTATTCTTGCCCTCTTCATTGCATTAACAGGCTGGTTTTGCCTCATATTTTTATTAACAAAGATAGCCCCACTCCCCGTTCGTCTTTTGTTTATCACATGAGTAGAAGAGTTTCAGAACTTTGGAATCTTAAATATCTTATTCCTAATCTCTTATTTTTGTTTCCTGCCAAACCAAACAATATCGAGGTCACTTTTTTCTAGCCAGTGTGAAAAATTTGCTTACTTTTTTTTTTTCTTATTTCAATCCTTCAATTCCAAGATTCCAATCTTAGTCTGCATTTCTACCTAATGACTTTAGGATAGTTCCTTTTTCCTTTGTTCTTCCTATCTAGTACTGCTCTCTTTTTAGGGTCCTTTCTTGCTCTATTCTCTTCCTTTCACCTGAAAAGGTCCTTTTTTTTCTTCTGGTTCGCCCTTGGTTATTTCTTCTTTTACCTTCCTTGTTTACTTTCTTAGAAAATCATTGGCCCTTTCCAACTTGTATTAATTCTAGCCTTCTCTGCTTGTAGCATTGCTTCATTTTTGCCCCTTTTCCCCCCAGTTTTCCCATTTATAAGTTATGTTCTTTCTTTGAAGCACACTCGTAAGACTTTGTAATCCTGATCTTTTTTAATATTTGAGTTGGTTAGATCTTTATAGAATATCAATGCTCTGTCCTCTATAATCAGTTGTTCTTTTAATTCTGTGAAGTAATTATCTTTAAACCCTTGTATTTAAAAAATAGATACTATGTCTCTCGGCAGCTTCTTTTCTCTAGCGACTCTTGAACATTTATGCGAAAATTTTCTCAATTTGAGAGTCCAGGTAATCTTCAGGCAGCAATGGTCTATGAACGACGCAAGGGAGGAATAATTTTTCAAAAGTTTTATTGGGGATGTCTCAGGTACCCTCTCAACTTGCTACATTTTCCTTTTGTCTAATTTCATGAAGTAGTAATGTTATTTGTTCCTATTGCTTTAGTTTTCTCCTCCATATGACTGACCTTTTTTTTCTAGATTTCTTTTTTTTTTTTTTAAAGAGATTTTTCTAAATCTGCTTTTACTTCTTCTTTTCCTTACTGATTTTGTTAGTTCTCGATCACAGTATTAATTTCCCTATGGACATTCTTGTTGTATTTTTCCTTCTCTCCAGTGTCATGTCTTTTTAGATTGTAAGCCCGAGGGCAGGGAACGTCTAACTCTAAAAGATTGCATTGTACAGCGGGCTGTGTAACTTTACAGCGCTTCATAAAATAAAGGTTAATAATAATAATAATAATCCCTCCACAACACAGTCCAAAAATTTATAAAATCCATATGTATGATAACATAAAGAGCCCCTTTCTTTATTCTGAACTTTCCAGAAGGGCGCTCTGGGACTTCCAGGGATCAAATTCAATGTGCGTGGTTCTTATTCCAGAACAATGATGTGTAAATGCTTTCACAGTGTAGATAAGGATACATATGAGCATCAGAGGTGGTTGGAATTGTGCCACTTTCTCTATCTTGTCAAATTGGAACTTCCCGCCATGGCTATGCAGGGTCGGGATGGCTGACAGTTGCAGTTCCTGACTTCTAGAGTGAGACTCAACCCTCTGCCCTCTGCTACAGCGGGGGCCTTCGGGCTGTTCCCCCCATGATACTTCTCACTCCCAGTTTACCTCTAAATGCCAGAACACTCGCATTTCCCTGCAAGAAGCTCATTAAATGAGGGCCTGTTGGGTTACCCGTCCTTGAAAAACCAATGAGTTTAAATTAAACAATTATAGAAGCTGACTCATTCAAAGTAACATGGGTCCCACAGAAACACCTATTGGAAGGAGTAATGCAATTGTTAAGTTTTCCGTATGAGCTGATAAATGGTATTCAAGGCATATTGGCAGAGGGACATTTTGATTGTTCTTTTCCTCTTCATCATTTTCCATTATTACAAAGTCAAGACATCCAGAAAAGAAAAGAAGAGGCAAAAGTAGCAGTCAGCAAGGCTGCCATGTTCCATTCACTAAATTGGCGGGCGGATCAACTTTTAACTATTGCTCTTGACTGGCAAAAAACCAAGGTGCCCCCCGTGGATCATTCAGCCTAACATTTGAATCACATTTAATTATTTTTAATGCTAGAACTTCAAAAAACCTTAAGCTAGCAAATACCATCTAAGAAAGAGGCATTCTCTATTGAAAGAGAGAGGGAAGGAAGATGGAAATGTGGGAACCGGAATGCCTCTCGTTACTATAAAACCCCCGCATATTATCTTCGCATATACATACATATGATACACATACTTTATAATATCTCCTACCTATCTATCTATCTATCACCTACATATACTCACGTGTGTGTGTGTGTGTGTGTGTGGTTGTGCCGATTGTTATATTGATGATGAGATGATGATTAGAGGGCATCTTTTATAAGGGACAAACATGCCAACCTTAAAAATAGGAGATCCCTTGATACTATCTATCTATCTATCTATCATCTATGTTATCTAATCTTATCTATTTCATCACTCTTATCGGTCTATCTATGTGCGTATGTTATCTGATGATGAGATGACTGGGGGGCATCCTTTTATCAGGGACAATCCTACCAACATTCCAAATGGAGGAAACCCTTATAAATCTATTCACATTACACAGGCTCACATATATGTGTGTGTCTGTGTTCGATGATGCTGCTGATCTGGGCATCCTTTCTAATAAGAGATAGCCTGTCAACCAGGTGACATTCCTGTAATATAAGTATAAAAATATATTATAAAATCTAATAATATCTCTCTGCTTTGCTTCGCGAACGAACTTCAGGAAGGACTCATCCGCGCTTTGTACAAGCGCGTTGGTGACTAAAAACGGCCCATTCGGATAAACAGGTCTGGTGCAGAAAGCACAAAGCTCCTGGGTGCTGTTTTCCCAGGTTTGCGGTTCTTTTGCGTGTTTCTCTTGAGGCTCGTTCCGTGTGAGCTTCGAAGCACAAGAAGCTGCAGTGTCATGGATAGTGCATCTCCATTGTCCTCCCGATGCTTCCTCTCAAAGGACAAATAATAATATATGACCTCCAGTCATGTTGTGTGGTGTGTGTGTGTGTGTGGAGTTGGCCTCCTTTATAACCTTGCCACCTCAAACAAGGGGACATCCCACTCAGCATCCTTACTGTACACAATGAGGGACAACACAGGGCATCCCATAGCTTACACGGTTCCCCAACTGTGCCTTAGAGATTTTTGACTTCAGCTCCCAGAATCCCAGACTATTGGCCAACATGGCAGAGGCTTCTGGAGGATGAAGTCCAAAAAATCTCTTAAAAGGGAACCGTTTGGGGAACCACCTGCCATAGACTAAAAATGGTGGTGGTGGTGTTGAGATTTAGCCTTCCACCCCAAAGTGTTAAGGCAGGAGTGTTCAGCCTTCCCTCCCCTCCTTGGATCCTCCATCACGAGAGCCCTCTCCCTCTTCTTCTTCTTCAGCCTCCTCCTTCATTCACTGCCAATCCAGAAAGTCCTTGTTCCACCAGGGTCTGTTCTATGGCGGACCCATTTTGACAATGCACCCTGCTGTGTTGCTGCCTGTTTCCCTCCCCCCTGGTGGAATTTCGTTTCCGCTTCTTTCACGTGACTGCAGCCAGCCACGACTCCTGCAGGCTACCAAACCACCACCCCTACAAACAGTTTTATGTTGAGTGGGTGTATTCCCTCATAGGAAAACTTATTAAGCTTCAGGGGGGTTACCCTTAAGCTTGACAATTCCCACAATCCCTCCCCAGGAGGATTTTGTGAGTTATATGTGCCTCTAACACAGTAGTTATTGTGGTAGTCTACTACAGACCCCTCCCAAGTTCAGACTGAGGTAATTGGATGATGCCATTATGTGTATGGCTAACCTTATACTTAGGACCTTATCACACCAAAATCTTGAAAAGGGATTTAAATGAGATTTTAAAAAAACAACTAAACCCACAAAATGTGGGATGTCTATACATCGAAAGAACGCCAAAGTGAATGAAATAACGCCAAAAGTGAAAGCTTAAGTCAAAATTGAAGAAATACTGCAGCTTTTATTCTGGGAATTCAGAAATAAAAAGCTTTTGCAATTTTTCTCCGTTTTTTTACTTTCATTACCTTCGCGTTATTTCCTGTTAACAGTGAATCGTGTGATAACAAGTTCCCACATTTTTTCTAATTTAACATCTCATTAAATCCATTTCTCTTTGCGGACTTCCTAGGTTCTAAGGTCCTTAGAAAGGAGAGCTGTAATAGTTGATGGGTGCTTTCAACTACCTGATATTTTGCTGAAAATCAAACTCAGCCAAATCCTCAAGTCTAGCAAATTCCTCACTTGCCTTTCATTGTCCAAAAGTGGATTGGAAGAGACAACAAGGGATTAGCTATTTTGATCTGATCCTAACCAACAGGGATGACTTAGTTAATGGATTGAAGTGGTGGGCTCTTCGGGGAATGATTCATGTTCTCCTGGAGTTTGTTATATGGTCCCTTCCTATGAAATCCCTCAGAACTAATGGTGTTATTGTAGAAAAACATTAATTGGTGGGAACAGAGTGGTTCCAACGGCAAAGGAGTTGGCAAGGCTTTTTGTTTTGAAGAACCATAACGATCCCTATCTCCAGAAGCAAAGCTACTGGATCAAATTTGGATCGCACAGCCAACCCTTCAGTGAAACGGAGTGCCTCCATTTTGATCCAGACCGGTGGAGAATCAGAGGAGTAATAGGAATCAGGGCCTCCAGTCTCCACCTTCCCCTGAGAACCCTCTGGCCCCACCCCACATTTGAGAACCATTTGAGAAACTAGAAGATCCTTTTTGCAGCCTCCCACTGATCATATTTCATTAAGCTACAGTGTTTCTCTTTAACATTTACATTTCAGGATCCTCTCACTATTTCGTATATTCATTCTCTTATTGATACCATGCTACCCTTGTTCATCAACAGAGAAGAAGTCATCACAACAACAAATTTTCCAGCTAACGAAAGTTTTATTATTGTGACCCTATAAATGTGTGAGAGATGAAAAACCCTGAAGCTTTTGAACAAACAGTGCGCAAATATACTATAACAGCTACGCAGACGCCTCAATTCACTTCCATTTATTGCCTGAATAAGCCTTTGCATTACCACTAAGTTCTTTGAACCAGGAAATTACAAGGGAAGATAAAAAGAAAAAAGAGCTGAATTAATCTATTCATATTCCAGTCCCTTCGCCGAGTATGCATAAAAGATTAATGTTTTCATGCACACTCACAATATTATTACTACAAGAGTCCGTGCTACTGTACAAATAACAAAAGGAATCTTCTCAGGAAGGAGAATCATTTATGCTACAATCGACTAACATAGGTATCTTTCAAAATTTCTCCAGGGCAATATAAAGAAGGCTCCTAATCTGGGTTGCCACTTATGACATTAAAAAATGATACTCCAGCCATTTTCCTGTGTCCAAATTAGACATTTCTTCCATCCTTTGTGAAAATCTCTGCCAGTTTCAAGGTTTTGGAGGGAGAGACTTCATTCCATATGCTCTTTCCCCTCCTCAGTTTTACTACAGTAGAATATGGATGGAGATTCACAAGTTGCAGTTTGTGATTAAAAAAAAAAATACATCCTCACAATCTGTTGCTTTCAAAGGCTTCTTTTAGGGTAGATTCTTGGTGCGTTGGTAAATACTGGTCAAGAAAGCCAAATACAGAGCACTGTGGCTTATTTCCCTGAGTAGATTCTCTAGAAGATTATCAAATATTACTGTCTTGCATGGTTTCTTCATTAAGCTTGCAGGAAGTGAGCAAATTTTTCCATATTCAAAGCATCAGTTAAGCCTTCTCTCCACTTGGACCCACAAGCACTGCATTAAATGTACGGTGTTTGTGAGGAAGAAAATTCACATATTCCATGATTCCATGGTTTCTTCTGTTCTTTCAGTCCTCTTGTTTTCTGTAATGAAGACTTCCATAATTGTACAACACATGTTTGGTGTACCACAAAGTTGGCCTTACAAAGAAAATGCTTCCCGCACACCTGGAATTTAAATAGATTCTCTCCTGTGTATGATTTTCCAGTCGTATACAAGACCAGAGTGTGTCAGGAAAACATTTTAGACATTACTGGCATCAATAGGATTTCCATGCTGCCTGGACTTTCTGATGGCTCACAATCTCTGAGTTGCGAGCAACACCTTTTCCACATTCCAGGCATTCATATGGTTTTCTCTCCTGTGTGTCTTCTTGGTGGATCTTAAAGGTGTCCATTCGGGCAAAATATTTCCCACACTCCTCGCATTTAAATGGTTTCTCTCCGTGTGACTCTCCCGTGGTCCCCAATGAGTCTGAACTGCGAGCACAAAACATTTGCCACATTCTTGGCATGTATGCGTTTATCACCTGTGGAATGCTTCGGGACCCATAAGTGTGAACACTTTTGGGTAAAACATTCCCACATTCTGGCATTTCATGGTTTCTCCCCTGTTGTGGACCCTTGGTGGTTGCAAGTTGTGGATGGAAGCGAAAGATTTTCCACATTCCTGGCATTTTTGTATGGTTTCTCTCTGTTGGACTCTCGTGGGCTTACACGCTGTGAACTGAACAGAAAAAGATTTCCCACACTCATGGCATTTATTATGTTTTACTCCTGAGTTGACTCTCATATTGCCTTCCCCGATAAAGCCACGGCGCAAAGCATTTCCCACACTCTGGCATTTATATGTTTTATCTTCGAACTTGATATTCTCTCCTGCATGGACTTTCTGGTGCCTTCCAAGTATGAGTGTAGAAAAGCATTTCCCACATTCTCGCATTCATTTTTTGTCTCAGTTTGCATTTCTTTCGTAGTTTGCAAAGAGATTTATTCTGATGAGAAACACCTTCCCTCCCATCCTGGCCTTTAATGGTTCTCCCCCGAATGGACTTTCCAGTGGTTCACACCGCTCGTAAGGTAAGGAAAACTGTTTCTACACTCCTGTCATTCATATGGTTTTCCCATATGTATGGACTGTCTCAGGCTTACAAAACGGTGACTTCTGAGGAAACTATTTTCCACCAAGCCTGGATTTTCATACCGGTTTCTCAGTGAGTGAATTGCCTGAGGTTCGTCAAACAAGGTCTGAACTCTGAGTAACGCTTTCTCATATGGTTCTGGCATTTAGTTTTCCTGTTTTAATCCTGCTAGCAGTGCTTCTGAAGGAGTGAACCGTAAGGAAAAATGTTTTTTTCATTTTCAAGCCTTTTGAATGATTTGCTTTCCCTCCAGTTATCTGTTGGATGAAGAACAAAACACAGAAACATGTAAATTGCTAGGGGCTTACGGAGGAAGAATTTTAGTCAAACTAAATTATTTTAACTCTGAGTATTTGCAGCCTCAACAAAATATTGGGAATTTGTGCATACTTAAGCATGATGGGGATCACAATTGTGCATTTAGCAACAGCAATAAGCATGGTATCCAAGCAAAACTCAAAAAAAATGCAGAAACCAGCCCAACAAAACGAGAAGGCGAACTGTATATACTGTCACTCATGATACTCATTCCCAAGTGACATTTCAAGTAGTAGATTACCTAAACTTCTTAACCGGTAGATTAACTACAAGCAGTGTGTAGATATTATGTAGATAGGGAAATCAGGACAGTACAATAATACAATTATTAATAAAAACCTGTCCCAGCCTTTTTATAATATTAATTTTATTAAGAAGATTAAGAAATTTAAAATAGTTCAAATTTAATTAATGTAAATATCATTTTATCGAATGCCCGAACCTCGGAGACACCTCATGATCATTTTTCCCCTCACCTGATGGTCTGCGCCGCACTGCACCCTTCCTCAGTTCTTGTTTACACAACCCATCTTATGTGTATTATTTCGAAACTTCCTAAACCGCTAACGAGAGGCGAAGGTATCAGTTCCCCACCATATTCCTTTCATTCATTTGTTGGAGCAACTGACTCTGGAATATTTCTTGAATGAAGAACAGAGAGCCAGAGTACCATTCTTAAATGGATACCTTCTGTGACAGGCATGGGTTGTCTAAGGAGAAGTTTGCTTTCTCCTTTAGAGATATGGCCTTCCCTTTTTGTGGAAATGTATGGATATTTAATCCACTAAAACATATGATTTCTTTAAACCTGTGATTTCTTTAAACATGTGGCAGGCAGGCCTACCTAGTGATGCAAGGTGTTACTCCTTATCGAGGCTTCCTCAGCCTGGTGGCAATAACCACACTGGTTGGGAAACTGGGGATTGCAGTCAAACTCATTCGGAGGGCTTCAGCAAGTCTGTCCTTGTTCTTATTGTAACTAAACATAAGTACACATGTCTACCTAGGCTTCTGGGAATTAATATATCCCCAAATAAATAGTAATTTGAAGGGATAGGCCATAACTTGGTGGCAGAGCACATCCATTCCAGATAGACAGTACCAGATTCAATTCCCAAATGCCCAGTAATATTAGGGCACAGGTCATAACTCAGTGGTAGAACACATGCCCTGCATACAGACACAGTTCAGCTCCTGGCATAGTTCAACTCTTGGCATCTTCAGCTAAAAGGATCAAGTAAGCAGAAGACTCTCCACCCGAGATCCTTGACACCACACAAGGTCCTACCAGATAGCCCTCATCATGGATCTCAGAATATAGGTACCACATCCTCACCTGCATGACCACCAGTAGCATCTGCAGTTTCCTGCAAGTGATCCTCCTCCTCATCTTCTTCCATTATTATCATGTTGGAAAATCCTGAAGGGAAAGGAAAAGAAAAGATGAAGCAGTCAGCCAGACTCAGCCTTTGGGCATTCTGCTTGAAAAGGTGGACCCAGTTTGGTAGTTCAGCCTAATATCTGAATAATGTTGAATTGTTTACAATGTCAGAACTTTGAAAAACTGCAGATGGCAAATTCGATCTAAAAAGAGACAATTTTCTCTTAGAGAGGAGCAAGATTGTGGTGGTGATGGGCACTGGGAACAGGAATGCCATTCCTGATATGTAGCCTGCCTATAAACCCACAAAAATCATTTCCACCTTCTTGTTTTCCCCACTTGCATGGAAATATATGCAAATTTTAACACAACAAAATTACTATTATTAATAAGTTAAGATTTCTTCAACTAGTAAAAGATAAGACCCAGTGATTAAAGATATTATTTTGTAGCCACACTTT